>NC_079199.1:19424417-19724417 GCF_029499605.1 Hyla sarda
TGGCTTCTTTCATTTTGCAGAGGCCTTGTTAACAATGAAAGAAGCGATCTGATTGGTTGCTATGGGCAACTGGGCAACTTTTCCTCAGGACAGGTTTTGATAATTCTCCCCCTATGCCCCCAAGCCACATATGTTATGTATGACAAACACTAATATAAGGAACCAGAATAATGCTCATATAACCTCAATACCATAATAGACAGAGTAGGCAAAAATACCAAAGTAAGCAGAGTATACAGAGTAAACAAAATACAAACTTATAGGTTATTAACAGGACCCTGGAATGATGCCACCCCAAACGCACGTTTTGGTGCCAAGCGTCTTTGGAGCGTGATTCTGAAGTGATCCCACTCTGTACCGGGCAACCTCCGACTGATATCCTGATATTTATTTTATAAATAAAATATATTTTATACATATGAATCTGAGTAATCCTTCATCTGCACTCCTTACTACTGTTTTATAAAATATTCAATACAGTATTGTATATACCGTGTGGTAACTTACTTCATATTAGACAAAAAGTACCGTATATATAAGGCAAGCTTTCCATTAGTTTTTTTCTTTTTTGCAATTTTTATTACCTGAGAAAATGCCAGAAAATCTGCAACTGCTTTTGCCAGCATTTTCTTTATTTTTTTTTTTTTTTTTTTGTGGCATTTTTTTAAGTTTTTGGAAATGCCAATTTTTAACCCTGTGGCAGATTTTCACTGCTTTCAGGGTACTACTCTGTAAGTCTGATGCAGAGCGCTGAGACAGTGTGTGGAAGTATTATACTCGTATAAACAGTGTGCAGCAATATTATATACAGGAGGTACAGTGTGTGGAAGTATTATACTTGTATAAACAGTGTGCAGCAATATTATATTCAGGAGGTGCAGTGTGTGGAAGTATTATACTCGTATAAACAGTGTGCAGCAATATTATATTCAGGAGGTGCAGTGTGTGGAAGTATTATACTCGTGTGGACAGTGTGCAGCAATATTATATTCAGGAGGTGCAGTGTGTGGAAGTATTATACTCGTATAAACAGTGTGCAGCAATATTATATTCAGGAGGTGCAGTGTGTGGAAGTATTATACTCGTATAAACAGTGTGCAGCAATATTATATACAGGAGGTACAGTGTGTGGAAGTATTATACTCGTGTGGACAGTGTGCAGCAATATTATATACAGGAGGTACAGTGTGTGGAAGTATTATACTCGTATAAACAGTGTGCAGCAATATTATATTCAGGAGGTGCAGTGTGAGGAAGTATTATACTCGTATAAACAGTGTGCAGCAATATTATATACAGGAGGTACAGTGTGTGGAAGTATACTTGTATAAACAGTGTGCAGCAATATTATATACAGGAGGTACAGTGTGTGGAAGTATACTTGTATAAACAGTGTGCAGCAATATTATATTCAGGAGGTGCAGTGTGTGGAAGTATTATACTTGTATAAACAGTGTGCAGCAATATTATATTCAGGAGGTGCAGTGTGTGGAAGTATTATACTCGTATAAACAGTGTGCAGCAATATTATATACAGGAGGTACAGTGTGTGGAAGTATTATACTCGTGTGGACAGTGTGCAGCAATATTATATACAGGAGGTACAGTGTGTGGAAGTATTATACTCGTATAAACAGTGTGCAGCAATATTATATTCAGGAGGTGCAGTGTGAGGAAGTATTATACTCGTATAAACAGTGTGCAGCAATATTATATACAGGAGGTACAGTGTGTGGAAGTATACTTGTATAAACAGTGTGCAGCAATATTATATACAGGAGGTACAGTGTGTGGAAGTATTATACTCGTATAAACAGTGTGCAGCAATATTATATTCAGGAGGTGCAGTGTGTGGAAGTATTATACTCGTATAAAAAGTGTGCAGCAATATTATATTCAGGAGGTACAGTGTGTGGAAGTATTATACTCGTGTGGACAGTGTGCAGCAATATTATATTCAGGAGGTGCAGTGTGTGGAAGTATTATACTCGTGTGGACAGTGTGCAGCAATATTATATTCAGGAGGTGCAGTGTGTGGAAGTATTATACTCGTATAAACAGTGTGCAGCAATATTATATTCAGGAGGTGCAGTGTGTGGAAGTATTATACTCGTATAAACAGTGTGCAGCAATATTATATTCAGGAGGTGCAGTGTGTGGAAGTATTATACTCGTATAAACAGTGTGCGGCAATATTATATTCAGGAGGTGCAGTGTGTGGAAGTATTATACTAGTATAAACAGTGTGCAGCAATATTATATTCAGGAGGTGCAGTGTGTGGAAGTATTATACTCGTATAAACAGTGTGCAGCAATATTATATTCAGGAGGTGCAGTGTGTGGAAGTATTATACTCGTATAAACAGTGTGCGGCAATATTATATTCAGGAGGTGCAGTGTGTGGAAGTATTATACTAGTATAAACAGTGTGCAGCAATATTATATTCAGGAGGTGCAGTGTGTGGAAGTATTATACTCGTATAAACAGTGTGCAGCAATATTATATTCAGGAGGTGCAGTGTGTGGAAGTATTATACTCGTATAAACAGTGTGCAGCAATATTATATACAGGAGGTGCAGTGTGTGGAAGTATTATACTCGTATAAACAGTGTGCAGCAATATTATATTCAGGAGGTGCAGTGTGTGGAAGTATTATACTCGTATAAACAGTGTGCGGCAATATTATATTCAGGAGGTGCAGTGTGTGGAAGTATTATACTAGTATAAACAGTGTGCAGCAATATTATATTCAGGAGGTGCAGTGTGTGGAAGTACTATACTAGTATAAACAGTGTGCAGCAATATTATATTCAGGAGGTACAGTGTGTGGAAGTATTATACTTGTATATCTACAAAAGCAAAGTACAATGTAATACAGTCTATGAAGAATAGAAATAAATACAGGTTGTGGTGTTACAGGGCAGGGCCTCATTGCAGCTACAGATATGCACTTCCGTGAACTGTCTTATGCAAGAGGAATAAATATGTACAAAGGACAAAACCATTTGTGTTAGCACCTGATCCTGGTGTCTGGATTCCAGCCCGGCCAGATAACATTACACCACGTTCAGTAGCACAGATACTATCTAAGTGCTTACTGTCTGTCTTGTAAGAGGTACCATCTTACTATGGAGCTGCTGGGCCTCATATCCTGGATTCTCTTGTTGTTCTTGATCCTGGCCTTCATCTGCTTTCTCCTGTACTGTGGATATATCCATTACCAACATATGAAGTATGATCACATCCCTGGACCCCCTAGAGACAGGTAAGGAATTTTTTTTCTATGCCAAGTCTGTTTATTGCCGTACAGGCTTCAACAGGGCTGGAAGTATGAGATGCTCTCCACTAGAAGCAATGGTTCCTTACACCTCTGTACATATGTGGTATCCCAGTACCGGATTGCATTCGTTACCTTGTGGTGAGGTCCCCAAAGTCAGAGTCCCTAGTTACCAGTGGGGTCCTCATCTATAGTTAGCCCCTTGTCACCCCTTTAGTAGTTGAAATTATTCTAATTCTAAGTGTATATATGTATACTTACCTTGTTGTAGCGTTGCAGGACCTGCGGGTCACGTGATGCGTTCCAAAACTCTATGGTTTTATGGTTCAAGGACCTTTGGAGGAAGTCAGGTGATCGTCCACCATGCATTGTAACGGTGAGTGACAGCTGACTCAGACCAATCCAAAACGGCCCTGCCCATATAAGGGAGCGGCGGCCATTAATCGCTCTCTTTCCTCCTGGGCTGCTGATGGAGGAGGATCTGCGCAGCTGTCATCAGCAGTGACTAGGCCCAAGCCTTGCGGCAACGGCCATCTTACAAAACTGTGAGTTATCTCAATCTGCAAGACCACCGGACCTAAACAGACCCCTAAATCCGGACGGATCTCTGCATCAATCCTAATTCTACTAGTCCTTTGGATAAGCTAATGGTCCGCGGCATCTGTCAATCACTGCCGTACTACATAGAGACTGTATTGCTAAGACTGTTGCTGTTAATTGGATGTACCGCAAGTACCTCAGTAAAGTTTATACAAGTTCATCCCTATTGTGGACCTTCATTCATTTAAGCATGCACCTATCGTTTCTGGGAAGGGTGGTGATAGGCCGAAGATTTACCTCAGCGTATTAACCCTCACCCTGGCGTCACGAGTGACAGGGGTCAAATTAACCCCTCATATACCAAAGCAACACCCCAACTACACTACACCCCAAGGTCCTACCACAAAGCCTTTTTGGCGTCGCACGAACAGGATTCGGGTGTGTGCCTACTACTGTTGCCACTAGTGAAAGTGTACTCCCCCCCCAGAAAGTAACAAACTTTATTCATGTGCTGTCAAATTAACCCCTCATATACCAAAGCAACACAACAAGGCAGTTACCACACATGTAAAAAGGGTTATTCAGATAGAAAAACAGAGCATATTTCTTTCATAAACAGTACTACTACTGTCCTCAGGGTGAATGTGGTATTACAAATGCGCTCCATTCACTTCAAGAAACTGAGCTGCAATACTACACACAACCTGAGGACAGATGTGGCGCTGTTTTTGTAAAAAAAAAAAAAAATCTACTTTTTTTTATAATCCTGGATAGCCCCTTTATAATGTTATTTTTGTTGGATTGCATACAAGCCTCTATATATCTCTGTATGAAGTTGGACAGAGTTATGGAAAATGCGCCATTCATCTCTGTGTGAGCCATAATATGACATGTGCATGAGCCTGAATGGTAGAGATAAAAAACTGGTCATAAACAATGGACATATATCTGGCCAAACCCACCATACTATCTAATGTGTATGGAGCCGTCCCAATGCCCCCCTGACGACATATTGGGGAAGAGACAGATTGGGCACTTGGGATTTCAACTGCCCGATCCTTTTGTTTTCTCAGAGTTGAGCGGGAGAAGTATGGCAGCGGCTTACCCCTCTGCTATCAATTCATAACTCCTAACACAGCTCAGTATTCATTTGTATGGGCGGATTGAAAGAGATAGCTCTCAGATGAAGGAGCATTTAGTTGACAGCTATCCAATGTGTATGGCCACTGAAGAAACTCTCATGTCCACCAAAATTCACTTCATGAAGGAAAGCCCGGTGGCATCTGTTGCTATGCACCAGAAATCTGATAGAATATCCCATGAGCTGGGAGTCTGACCAATGGGATCCCCACTGATTACTAGAACCAAGAGGCCGTGGACCTTCTGGCAGAACTTTGCTCCTTGACCTTGCCCTTAGCTTAATATAGTTTATGGGCCAACCTGGGGTCTATCAAAAAGGTTGAAGATGGCCAATGAGAGCTGAAGTGGCATGGTATTGGAAAGAAGAATATTTTGAGGAATCAGACCTCCACCAGTAATAGATTTCTGCCATAAATGTTACTAGTGGGAATCCCCACAGATCGATGCCTCATATCAGTGTAACGTGATTTCTTTGCCATTCCAGCTTTTTCTTTGGACACTCACAAACAATATTGAAGAAAATGAGGCAGAACCAACTTGTATACGACTTGTTTTTGGACTGGTGAGTGGAACATTCTATGAATATGTTAAAGGGGTAGTTCAGTAAAGTAAAATATAATTTATTTTCTTCCCTCATGTAATGATAAATATAACTTCCTAAGCAAGTAATTAAAAGTAATGCTTCATTGCAGAGCTATATGAAGCACAAAATGTGCGAAATGCAGGAAAATGAGCCATCCTGCATCCACTCTGCCTCAGCTTTCTTCCCCTAACTGCCTCTGGCCCCCACCCGTGGAGACAGAGTCATGTGACTTTTATGCTGTCTCTGAGTCCATGTAAGCCACGCCCCCAGAAGCAACTGCACAGAAGAAAGATCAGATAACTCTCAGGAAGCGAGGGGGTTTACAGATGGACTTTGAATTTTTGGGAATGATGGGAGTTAAAATTTTGCAACAGATGGAGTCACCCATTTTGTGTATCATAGCTAGTACAGAAAATGGAAGCAGGATGGGAATGGTTGCTTAGTTACGCTCTGATGGTTGGGGCAAAGGGAATGGGGAAGAAAAAGGCAGTTAGGAGGAAGTGAGCACAGAGCGGCAGCAAAGGATGCTGGGACCTGTAGTTTAAAGACAGCATGTGGGGAAGGGAGCAAGTAGGATGGCAGAAAGGTGTATTAGAGCCACGTACAGGAGATGTATTAGGTCACAGTAGAATAATAGATGCAAGGTTAATGTCTAAAGCTGATCTGAGTTATTTTTTTTTTTTATCCCGTTCATTGGATATCCCCTTAATGGGGTACTCTGGTGAAAACCTTTTTTCTTTTAAATCAACTGGTGGCAGAAAGTTAAACATATTTGTAAATTACTTCTATTCAAAAATCTTAATCCTTCCAGTACTTATTAGCTGCTGAATGCTACAGAGGAAATTCCTTTCTTTTTGGAACACTGATGACATCACGAGCACAGTGCTCTCTGCTGACATCTCTGTCCATTTTAGCAACCATGCATAGCAGATGTATGCTAAGGGCAGCATGGTGGCTCAGTGGTTAGCACTGCTGCCTTGCAGTGCTGGGGACTTGGGTTCAAATCTCACTAAGGACAACAATAAATAAAGCATTATTATTATTATTATAATAACGTCAGCAGAGAGAACTGTGCTCGTGATGTCATCAGAGAGCATTCCAAAAAAGAAAAGAATTTCTGTAGTATTCAGCAGCTAATAAGTACAGGAAGGATTAAGATTTTTTAACAGAAGGAAATGACAAATATGTTTAACTTTCTGCCACCAGTTGATTTAAAAGAAAATAGGTTTTCATTGGAGTACCCCTTTAAAGACTCCTTTTTGAGTTACCAGGGTATAGGCACTTTTTAGGTGCAACTGGTTTTTATCGGTGGTGGGGGCTTATTTAGTGATGGTATTTTTGTCAATTTGGATAGGACCCATTAACAATCAAAGAGGAGAGCCTGAGTATCCCAAATATCTACCACTGAGGAAAAACTGAGGTTGGACAGGTTGGATATCACAAATAAACTCTTCCATTACAGTCCTCAGTCTCTTCCTGATTGGTCCACAGGTATTGCACATGTCGGCCATTTTTAGAGGGCTCAGAAGTTGGTAAATATCTCTAGTGGCAGAGATGCTATTCAATGCTGATTTTATTTTTCTAGGGTTACGACATATGGCCTGGTTATACGAACCAATATTTTACACAGGGTAGTAATTTTGACTGTGAGTCCAGAATCAGTAAAGGTAAGAAACTCACATTTATATCTGACCACCAACGTGTTAGGCCCCATTCACATCACGTTTTTTTTTAAATAATACGGTGCCGGTATATGTTGGAAACTTATTCGAGTGGTATACCGATACATTGTTCTGGTGGGCCCATTGAGTTTCACACTTTTGAGGTGCAGACACAGTATACGCTCAGTAAATGGAATGAACATAGTCACTAATATTATAGTAAATCAAAGGCTCCTTATCCATTTATTTATCCTCTGTCGAAGAATAAAAGTGAAGTTTTATGGGTATCTGGGAGCCACCGTGTTGTCAAATAGTCACTTCATTTGGTAATGAGCCTGCCTAGGATGATGCAAATCGTCCCTCCCCTGTTAGGCAGGATAAATAAATAGATATAAATGACATACATGGGTATGGTTTCATTCTTTAGAACTTCTTATGTATTTTACTGGATTGCATTAAAAATAAAGCAGAGTAAAATGAACAAATTACCTGGAAACAGGCCAACCCTTTGCCTGGATGGTCCATTCTACTGGCACCACTTTGTATAGCAAACTATGCAATGCCCAAGTAATACTGCCATAGCGCTTGCTTATATCCATTCCATACGGTACTTAACTTCTACCACCATACAGTAGCCTGCATAACCATGTTATATAGCTATAAACCACTAAGGGTTTAAAGGGGTTAATCAGGAATTTAAAAAAAACACAGCTAATTTCTTTCAAAACAGCTCCAAGTCTGTCTCCAGGTTGGGTGTGGTATTACAACTTGGCTCCATTCACTTCAATCGAACTGAGCTGCAGAACCACACCCAACCTGGAGACAGACGGGGAGTGGTTTTTGAAAGATAGTAGCTCTGTTTTTATATTCCTGGATAAGTCCTTTAATATCCCTGATGGTCCGTAGCACCTTAGAGGTTAACAGAAAGGGACCACACAGTTTTCTGTATGAATGGGCAAGTAAAATATTGTGGCAATTTGGCCAATAATGAGATACTGTATTCCCTACTGATACTGAGCGTTTATATACTGTAGGAATTTCTGATGTCTCCAAAATACACAAAGGATTGGTTTTACGATCGTCTATTCAGCCTGTTTGGAGTGCGGTAACTACAATATGTTTTATATTGGTCGCTGTTTCCATTGCTTGCATTTGTTTTAGTAGTGGATATTCTTTTCATATTTATTTTCATATTTATTTCAATCATTTATTTTCATAGTTATGGTTTTCATATTTATATATAATTTTATTTAATATTTATTATTATTATTATTATTATTGTTGTTTTTGTTGTTGTTAATTCATATATATATTTATGTGTTATAAAGAAAACTCCAGGCAATGAGTGATAAGTTGCAGCGTAAGTAAAAGTGATGACAACAAAGGCAATATTAGGGACAGTTCACATATCTGGGGTCCTTGTAGAGTGGGAGCAACCAGACCAGACCAGCGCCGAGCGGAGGTGAGTACTGTACAGAACTAAAGGGGGGTGAGAGGGGGCTTGATGATGTCGAAGGCCGCAGTGGTCTTCAACCTGCGGACCTCCGGAGGTTTCAAAACTACAACTCCCAGCAAGCCCGGACAGCCGATGGCTGCCCGGGCTTGCTGGGAGTTGTAGTTTTGAAACTTCTGGAGGTCCGCAGGTTGAAGACCACTGAGGGCGGATGATGAGAAGAGGATGATGAAGGGGGGGTGTGGGATGATGAAGGGGGGTGGGGATGATGACAAGGGGATGATGAAGGGGGGTGGGGATGATGACAAGGGGATGATGAAGGGGGGATGTGTGGGATGATGACAAGGGGATGATGACAGGTGATGATGATGAGGGTCTGGATGATGACAGGCGGTGATGATGATGAGGATGTTAATGACGGGTCTGGATGATGACAGGGGGGATGATGTATTTCCCACCCTAGGCTTATACTCGAGTCAATAACTTTTCCTGGGATTTTGGGTTGAAATTAGGGGTCTCGGCTTATACTCGGGTCGGCTTATACTCGAGTATATACGGTATAATAATTTGTTTTACCATGGTAATTTATTCCAGATTCATGGGAAAAGGCTTAGTGACTGATCGGGACAATGACCATTGGCACAAGCAAAGGAGGATCATGGATCCAGCATTCAGTAGGACGTAAGTTCCAGCCATTTTCAGATGCTAATGGAACATAGTTGGTACGATAGAAGGATTTACTTTATACCAGACAGATATGAGATAGAAATGTGAAGGATAGATTGTGACTGATTTGCCTGCTTGAGTGCCTCTCTTCTGGACGATGGATAGAGAAATATATTTTTTTCTTAATATATATAGTACAGTATTTGTTTTCCGATTATCCATTTTTAGAAGTTTAGATTTTTTTGTTATTTTTTGTTTCTTGATTTTTTAGATACTTGATAGAATTAATGGAACCTTTCAATGAGAAAGCAGAGGAGCTGATGGAGAGACTTGCAGAAAAAGCTGACTGGAGCCGCCATGTTGGGATGCACGCTATGATGAGCAGAGTCACCTTGGACGTGATTTCAAAGGTAATCCTCATAGAGAGGTGATTTTATTACTATTTAGAGTGAGAACCTCATCCTCTGAGTCCCAAGGCTATAGCTATGTCCATAGGGAGAGTGTCATGGCCAAATGTTTATTGGGCCCCCATCCTGGGTATATCAATTTTATTGGCCCATCTACCAGGCATTTTTGGGTTGGACAAAGACGACAACATCACCGCCTGACCCCAACCCCACCACATTTCTTCTGTGATTATGATTAAATAGCATGAGATATAATGTATTTCCTCTCAATTAGGTTGCCTTTGGAATGGAGATGAACTCCTTGGAGAATGACCGGACGCCATTTCCACGGGCCATATCGCTGGCGATGAGGGCAATGGTGGAGATGAGAAACCCCTTCATTAGGGTATGGGCTGTATGTGCATTAGCAGAGGTTGATACAGAGAACAGAAAACAGAGGTTGTAACCTGAATGTACTGGGCCCAAATTAAGCATTTGTTAAAGGGCCTCACTTAGCATCCGCCATTTATAAAATGTGACAGGTAACAGCTGCAGCTTCTGTACCCCTATAGCTGTACCTCTTATAGAAAAAGATACTTACTGGGATCTATAGGCTGAAATTAATAGCGCTTTAGAAGAACTCATTTATGGGAATTCCTGAGCATTGCTTTTTTTTACATGACTTACCAAGGGCTATGGCTTCTTTGATCATTCGATCTTTTTTAAAGGGGGTATTCCATTGGCCAGCATTCGGAACATTTAGTTCTGAACGCTGTGTGTGCGCTGCGGGGGTCGGCCACATTCCCTCATGACATCACACCACGTCTCCTTAATGCAAGTCTATGGGAGGGGGAGGGGCGGTAGCCCCTCCCCCTCCCATAGACTTGCATTGAGGGGTCGTGGCGTGAGGTAACAAGGGGGCATGGCCGACCCCCGCAGCGCGCACACAGCATTCGGAGCTAAATGTTCTGAACGCTGGCCAGTGGAGTACCCCTTTTAATCATATTACCCCTACCGACGACATATTGTCTATTCTTATTTTTGGACCTTTACCAACTAGCCATTTGGGTATCCATGCATTACATGGACAGCCTATTGATTTCATATACATCCTGCAATGCTTTGTTTTCCCTGTGGGGGCACTGCAGGAAAATGTAACATTTTCTTTTTAGGTCTCCATCAGAACACAGATAATTGTTGGGGGTCCCAGTTGTGGGAATTGCCTCTGATTAGCTTATTTTCAGGAAATGGGATTATAAAAATTAAGTGACCCTTTAATACCTTTATTCTTTATATACAGTTGGATATAAAGCTCTTACGTCACCTTATTCTCAAACTGTCATCACTACTAGTTCTCATTGGAAAAGCGAGCCTTCATAAGAGAAGTCCAGGAAAGCGTCTTATTGCTCCGGAAGACAGGGAGAGAATGCATTGAGAGGCGGAAGAAAGCAATTCAGGATGGGGAGGAGATTCCTGTGGATATACTCACCCAGATACTCAAAGGAGCAGGTACATTTCCTACAAGATGGGTATGGAGGCCAATAGCGTACAAGTCAATACATGATTCTGTATGATGGACTATTATGGAAATCATCCAAGACTTTCTACCCCTATTATGACCACATTTTGGCCACATGCTTGATTTTGTAAAATAAATTGCTCCTTTTTTTCCTTTATCACTTCACTTGACACGTTTTAAAAAGTGGGTGGGGCTTTTATGCATGGGGTGTGGTCTCCCACGGCTCATTGTATTTACTGTAATTTACGCCAGAAGATGGGGACCAAGTTGCCAGTGCAACTTGTAGCTGGAATTAACGCCAGCTCATAGGCGCCATAGACTTCCATTTGTCATGCACAGACAGCCACTGATGGGGCGGGCGTCTTCTAATATATTTACTGCATTTTACTCCATTGTACATCCTTTATATATGAGGATCTTTAGTAAATTTCCTCCTATGTGTACACACGGATCTAACAGATAAATGTAATTGTGTCATTTAGAAAACTATCACCATGTGTCCTATTAGGGACTGACCACATATATGCCCCACCCATTTATACAGGACACGCCTCCAACTGATGACATTTGCAGCACAAATTGTACATATGGTCCCGTGTAGTATACAGGCCGCACACCAGATCTCCAAAATACAGATAAAGGGGCGACATTTATCATTATTTGCTTTGGTAAGCAAGTTCTGAAGGGATTTTTTATCTTTAGTTTATGTGCTACATAATTATCAAACTGTCATAAGGGGTTGATAAATTTGGAGAACATAAGTAAAACTAAAAAGTCGCAGCTGAGACTTTTGTGAGACTTTTTGCAACATTTTAAATTTGCTCATTTATGGGAGTTTTGCGCTTTAGGTCAGACCTGAAGCAGCTATGCGACTATTTGTAAGAGGTTTGCGACTTTTTTTTTTTGCCTACGTGCGACTTTCGCACATCATAAATTTGTGGCCACTGCAAAGTGTAAACTGAATTTTGCTTAGGGTAAGGCTGTTTGTAACTTTTTGCTTACCCACAAAACTCACACAAAAAGTGCTTAGGTGCAAGTCCTTATCTGTTATAAAGAGAAAGTGAAAGAACAGGATTTTTTTTCCATCCTACTTTCCAAATGGGTCTCTGTTCTAATCGTGCACACACAGTTGAAAGCATTGTTCACCCAGGGATCCAAGCCACGAGTCCTGGATCCCCGGGCAAATTGAAACATTGCGGGATGCTAGGGAAGCCTTTTTATGTACCCTTAGCTGACGGACCCCCCAGCCTGTAGCAAGTACCCCCTAAGGTATCTACATACTCAGGTTGGGGACCACTGCCCCAGAGGACACAACATGGCCATTAAGTGAACATTCATTAAAGGAGCTATCCAGGAATAGAAAAACAGAGCTACTATCTTTTAAAAACCACTCCCTGTCTGTCTCCAGGTTGGGTGTGGTTCTGCAGCTCAGTTCCATTGAAGTAAATGGAGCCAAGTTGTAATACTACATCCAACCTGGTGACAGACGTTGAGCTATTTTTGAAATAAATCAGCTGTGTTTTTCTATTCCTGGATAACCCCTTTAATTGCATTGGTAAATACTGTGTAGTGTGATACTTCATTTCTCCTGTGGGGGCAATGCAGAGGATTCAGTCCTTGCTACCAATTTCATCCCCAAATTACATATGATCAATGGAGCGACCTACTTATTTTCAGGGAAACATCTATAAACCAGTCAGCTGATTTTGGACCAAAGATTAACCTGATGTCCATTCTTTACAGATCTGGAGGGTGATTGTGATATGGAAGATTTACTCGATAACTTTGTGACGTTCTTTATTGCAGGTTGGTAAAAATAGAAAAAAAAAGTACAAAAAACGTTTTTACTTCCGTTAGCTTTCTTATCGTAAAATGTCAGCACATTGCAAAGTGATCCTTAAGTTGAGTCTTATTTTATTCTATCTGTCCCCTCTGCTTGCTGACCTATAGATTGTGTTCTCACTATGATTTTGAGCACCAACAAATGTCCATTTTTTTCACTATTTTTGTGGTCATTTTTGTGACTGCAAAAGCTAAAGACCAAAAATGGCATTGTCCAATTGGAATTAATTTTTGCATTCATGGTACAAAATATTTGCCAAAATACAGGCATACAGTCATTAACAGCCATTCTTTAAGACATAATCGGGCAAAAAGGGACTGAAGTTTAATAATGTGGCCATAACAATTACATCCATAAAATGAAATAAACAAAGGACCATTTCCCACTAAGCTTAGTCGAAATCATTTGGAAAAAATATATATATATTTGTGTCACTATGTTCTGTGTAAGATCCTGAACCAATTATTCTTCACTTCCTAGGACAAGAAACTACGGCCAATCAGCTTTCATTTACCATTATGGAACTGACCCGGAATCCGGAGATACTAGAAAAGTGAGAGACACAATTACTATAAAACTCTGTTTTATTTTGTTGCTACCTTGACCTGCTCCCCAATGTAAGTATCTCATTTTTGTTTCTATCTCTGAATTTTTTCATGACTAGTCAGGTGGGTGTGAATTTTTTTTATTTATTTTTTTAAAGGGGTATGAATCCTAAGCAGGGGTGCAGTGGATTTAGCATTCCCCTGATCCAGACTAATGTCCTCTTTTTTCCTTCCTGTGCATGAATGTGTTTATACATGTCATGAAACTTTGTTGGTTTTCATTTATGTAACCTCTCTGTTAAAAGTGAAAAATCACAGACGCCAAAGAAAAAACGACCTAAAAATTAACCTTTAAAGAGTACCTTTCATGATCTTGTTAAATCCCCAGCAGGTGTGACATCATCTGAAGCCATACAGGGGAGAATTTCCTCCCTCACTCTGCTACACACAGCCCCGAGCAGTTTTGTGTGTGACATGAGCTATGATTGGATAAGGCTACACTGGTTTAAGTAATATAAATGTTTGCAGTGAAGTAATTTTTCTATGTTTCCCAATTCCCTAAAAATTGTTAACCCTTCAGGGTCCAGGCTGAAGTGGATGAAGTTATTGGCGCCAAAAGAGATATTGAATATGACGATCTTGGGGAACTACAATACCTGTCTCAGGTGCTTGTGCATACACAGAGGTTTAGGTTGTGTCTTTGTATTCGTAGTAACATTGGTGCCAAGAATATGATGTTTTGCACCGTTCAACAATTTTATTAGGGTTCATCAGACTTGAGTTATACTATGATATCACTATTGGGGATAATAGCGGTCATTGTCATAGTGTTCTCCCATCAGACCCATTCATAATCTCCTTCTTATTGTGGAGTCACGGACATTGGCCTTATGCTGATATTCCAGCTACCTATGGTTCCTTTGATTCTTAATCTGAGATGGTTTTTGACCTTCTAGATGGGTTCTGCTTGACCCATGGTGTTATGTAAAGCTAATCAATCAATCCTGGAAAGATTTGATAGAATTTACCTTTATTTAGATCCCTTGCATAGACATACAGTAGAGTTAAAATATACAATTCTGGCAGCCTGTGGCCCCCAATAGAGGGCTCCTGGGCGCTTACTTCATACTGGTTATACACTCAGCTTCCTAATAAAAGTCCATGCTCAGGTCGGACATTAGGACGTGTGAATTTAGTAAAGGATTTATGGTTCTGTATTATTTAAACCGTATCTTACATGGACACAAATCATATTTTTGTTGTACCTCCCAGGTTCTGAAAGAGGCTCTGCGATTATACCCTACAGCTCCAGGTACATCAAGGGCAATAGAAGAAGAAACTGTCATAGAAGGAGTGAGAATTCCACCAAAAGTGACCCTGATGGTATGGTCCATTGGTTCAGTATGTGGACCAAGGCAGCCACAACTGTATGGAAGGCACAGTGCCTAAGTAATACTGTACGCTATTCATTGCCGGGGCACCACAGTCCTCTGCAGCTGCAACCTGCAGTCAGTCCTGGGAGTCAGACACCCAACAATCAAATATAAAAGACTGTCACTTAGGTCTGGTATTTTAGATGTCAGAGTAATGGTACTGGCAGTGGGAACAGACGTGTTGTCCAAATATTTAACAATTGAAATGTCTTTGTAACTTTGGGACCCGTTGTACTGCCGAACCGGTTTGGCTTTGGTCCACCCCAGAGAGCGGAGTGTAAGTATCATGTAGGTGTTCACTCTTTATCCCGCTCCGGGATTTCAAAACTGGACTCCAGTCACTAGAGGGTACAAGGTCACTCCATAAGCATGGTTCTGGTGTGGGTAGTGCCTAGCCCAGCAGACCACAGGGTACCAGTGCAAGGCACCAGTGGGTCACACAAGTAAGCAAAGTCTGCAGTCCAAGTCAGAGATGTAGTCAAATGCAAATTAAGGGTCTTAATGTGGTGGCTCAATTGTTAGAACTGTTGCCTTGCAGCACTGAGGTCTTGGGTTCAAACCCAACCAAGCACAACATCTGTATGGAGTTTATCTGGTTTCCCCGTGTTTGTGTGGGTCTGCTCCCACTGGGTCTTGGCAGGTGGCACAGGTTCAGGTCAGTAATCCGGGTTGGCTACAGAAGAGGTCAGGCAGAATCAGGAAACAAGCATGTGTTACGCCGAGCGCTCGGGGACCCTGCTCCTCCCCGGAGCGCTCGCGGCGTTCTCCTCTATGCAGCTCCCCGGTCGGGCACGCTCACCGGGAGCGCTGCACTGACATTCATGATGGGGATGCGATTCGCATAGCGGGACGTGCCCGCTCGCGAATCGCATCCCAAGCCACTTACCCATCCCGGCCCCCGGCTATCATGTTCTGGCGCGCGGAGCTCCGCTCTCTAGGGCGCGCGCTTGCCAGCTCTCTAATATTTAAAGGGCCAGTGCACCAATGATTGGTGCTTGGCCCAATTAGCCTAATTAGCTTCCACCTGCTCCCTGGCTATAATACCTCACTTCCCTTGCCGGATCTTGTTGCCTTAGTGCCTAGAGAAAGCTACTACTGTGTTTGCCATTACTGTGTTCCTGACCTCCTGCTATTACTATTGACTACAAACCTTGCCGCCTGCCCCGACCTTCTGCTACGTCTGACCTTGCTTCTGCCTAGTCCTTCTGTCCCACGCCTTCTCAGCAGTCAGCGAGGTTGAGCCGTTGCCGGTGGATACGACCTGGTTGCTACCGCTGCAGCAAGACCATCCCGCTTTGCGGCAGGCTCTGGTGAAAACCAGTAGCAACCCTAGAACCGGTCCACCGACACGGTCCACGCCAATCCCTCGCTGACACAGAGGATCCACATCCAGCTAGCCGAATCATAACAGCATGGGTCAGAATACACAGAGTATCAGGGACAGGAAAGCTCACCTTCACAAGGAACGCATAGAACCAAGAATGCTAAAGCACCAGATGCTGAGCAGATCCCCCTTATATAGGCAATGCACAGTGTAGAAAGGTTGGGATAGAATAACAAATGCTTTATGCAAATGCACTAGCCCTTGAAATGAGATGAGGAGTGGGTGGCCACCCCTATAGGTCAAATCCAGAACTACAGAGGAGTAGTGGCATCTTAGCAGTGCATGGAGCTGGAGGAAGACAGTGCTCCAGAGAGTCTCGTACTCCTTACTAACATATATTTGGTAGATTATTAGAAGTATGGGAGAGATGGATGCATAGGATTGTGTGTAGTCTGTTTCCCTGAAGACACAGAAGTCACTATAGGAGCTGTAGATACAAAACAGGAGAGGATTTTTGATAGTAAAGATGATCACAGGAGTTTAGACGGCAGAATTTGTCCTTCCCTGTAACAGTCACGTTTCCTGAGTAATAACAATGGCTCCCAGTACTCAGGTACCACAGTGAGGAAGAATAGGATGACCAGCCAGCAGCCACAAAGTAATGGGAACACAATGGCAACTAACCATTAGATGACTGGAACTGGAGGTCATAGCAAGATAGGTAAAAAGAATAACAAACAACAACCAATGTGGAACAAACAACACAACATAAGGAAACCCTGAATATCTGCCGGTTAGATCTCTCTGATCTATCGTGAGAAGAAAACTGAGGTACAGTAATCTCTTCTTAAAACAGCACCACTGCTGTCCTTAGGTTGTGTGTGGAATTGCAGCTCACTTCTATTGAAGTGAATGGAGCAAATTTGTTATACCACAAACAGAGGACAGGGTCGGTGCTGTTTTTAGAAGAAATTAGCTCTGTTTTTCTATGCCTGGATAGCCCCTTTAAAATCATTTTTTTTTTTTTTTAAAGTAATCTTAACCCCACCAATCTAAAGTACTCTTAACACCAGGTGAAAAAGGGCTCATAGTCCTCAGAGTTGTCCCCGGCAGCTTCTACCTTCCCTGCCAGTCCTGGTCGATCAACTATTTGTGTGCAGATAAGAAGACGAGATAGCAGAAGGATTTCTGCTATCTGTAACATTCATAAAGAAAAATTGGCAAAGCTCCATCATGTTTTCCATTTTAATGCATTTAAACAACACGTCTGTTTTCACACAAGCTCCCACTACCAGAACCAATGCTTTAGGTATCTAAAATACAGGGTCAAATGGAGAGCTCTATAGTGCTTTAGGGCTTTCTAAACAAGGCTACAACAGGTCAGGTTTCCATCAATCTAATACTCTCTTTCTCTCTCTTCTTTTCTTATCTATCTATCTATTTTTTCTATCTTACCTACATTTAGATCTGCTGTGAACAAGGCCTGAGAGGGACAAAACATCGGCCATATTTGATCTGATTTGAGGCGGACAAATAATTCTACTAACCTCCCTGTATATGTAAAAATCTCTCCTTGGACTTTGTGCTGTGGTTTCTTCATTCCATACAGGTTTAGAAGACAGACATGTCTGTAGCCACTTTATTCTTTTCCAGTCTTTTTCTTCATGCCAACAAGATTTGTATATACCTTTATAACTATTAGAATTATACAGTTCATCCTCATTCATTTCCTTCTCATTCATTTTGTTTGCAGTTTAACTCATACGTCATGGGGAGGATGCCGCAGTTTTATCCGGACCCTCTTGTCTTCAATCCAGACCGATTCCACCAAGATGCTCCCAAGTAAATATTTCTATTTCTTTAACACAAGTGGTTGCAGGGGTTCAGCCAGCCATAGACATTCCATAAATGTGGGCCAATCTGCTGATGTCACCGGTACCGGCTGACCATCTTATATGTATGTGGGCCTCCCAATGCTCCCCAAAGAGATGATATTTGGGGGTCAACTGCCTAATTCTTATGTTCTCTGAGACAGAAGAGTCTGGCAGCACCTTAGTCCTCCTCTCACATTTGGAACACGTAAATGCTTGGCCCAGTTGAGTATTCCTATATATGGAGGATCAGGACAGATAGCTGCTGACCGAATTAATGTACATATAGCTTCCTGGCTTCAGGTCAGTGTACAAACATTGGTGGAGCTGAGCAATGGAATCACTTATCACTGTGACCAAGAGTCTTGTTATCTATATGTTATTGTATATATAGTGAGTGCAATGAGTAGTAGTTTTCAGTACTATACTGGTTTTTCTCTCAAAAGGCTGTAAACGATGGATGTCCTTCAGGTCAGGGCAAAGCTTATACTGTAGACATTTAGGATAGATCCTCGAAGCATCCAGACTTGATCCTATGCCACCCATGTAAAGCTTGGCAGATAGCTTTTCTCTGGCCCTCTTGCATTCAACAATGACTAACATTATACTCTCCATACTCATCCCAATAGAGGATTCTTGCCTGAAGGTTCTGAACTGGGTGCCCACTGGGTAATACTAAGGTATAAACGACACTTAATGTTAATACATGCCATGTTCACCCGCACTAAATCCAACATACTGGGTTATAGTGCAGGTGAGCAGCTTTACAAAGATGGGTCACTTACTTACATCCTTTGAGTATATGCAGAGCTCTGTGACTGGAAACTTCCTGATGCATTGCTATCCAGTGCGCATTGGAAGTAGGGAGCCGGCTCACTCAGCTCCCCTGCCTCCTCCAGGAGGCGGGGGAGCTAAGTGAGCCAGCTCCCCTCCTCTATTGTGCACTGGATAGCAATGCATCAGGAAGTTTACAGTGACAGAACTCTGCATATACTCAGCAGATTTAAGTAAGACTGGTGATTGTCCACATAGGATCCCAAAGGAGTGTCGTCTCTGCTTCCCGCTGCACTATATTTTTATAGAAATTTTCCTTTAACATTTTTACATTACATGGATTTCAGTGAATTTTCTTTTCACACACAGACCATATTACTCTTACTTTCCATTCTCTTTGGGACCACGCTCTTGCATTGGTCAAGTCTTTGCACAGGTGAGTCCTGAAGGCCTCTAGTACATATGAAGTAACCAACAGAGACAAATCAGGAAACAATTGAGGAGCTAAAAAGCAATAAAATATAAGAAATTCTGTCTGTTCTCTCTATACAGATGGAGGCGAAGGTGGTCATGGCCAAACTCCTGCAGAGATTTCAGTTTGAGTTGGTGGAAGGACAGAGCTTCAGGATTATGGACACAGGTTCCTTGCGACCCATGGATGGGGTGATTTGCAGGCTGAGACCCAGAAGCAGCTCAGGAAAAGCAAAGAAAATTGACTAGATCGCTTTATTAGGCTGATGCTACATACCAACGTAAATAGGCAATGTCAGATACAATAACTTTTGATATGTATTAAAGCATGCAAAAACAATATGTTTTGCAATTGCTTTCATCAGAAAATTTTCAGTATTTCCTACTGAAAAAGCCAGTCAAAAAAGTGTCCACTAGGGGTCCCCCTGCCTCCTGAGACAAATACCAGTCCTGCAGTGTCCAGTGGTCATCAACACGTCATGGCCACCTTGAGTGATTGACAGGGCTGCAGGCAGATCCAGGGCCCTCTGTGAGTCAGAGCAGTGTGAGGGAGAGGGAGGAGTCACCACAGTGAGGAGAAGAGAGGGACACGCCCCATGTCTCTGCATGAACAGAAACCTCACTGAGCAAATGATGGCAAGTTAAACATGATCAGGATGAGGTACTAAGCAACATATAACAGGTTTTTTTTTGGGGGGGGGATCTGACAGGTACACTTTAAGTCAGTTTTGCAACCTCAGTTATTTCCTATGGGAGTAAAAAAGTTGCACCAATGCAAAAACACTGCCATTTAAATCAACTTTTGCCCCATAGGAGCAATAGAAGTTGCAATGTAATCTCAGCCTGTGTTCAATTGAAATTCGTTGTGTAGCGTTCAGCCATAACAAGGATATCCACATCTTTACCACCAGTTCTGTTTTTGTATTGCTCTAATATGTATCTACAATAGAAAAAAATAAAAAAAAAAGCAACTGTGCAAATGGTCTGGAGTAAAAATCCCCTACCATTTTGTGTATACAGCTCATATGCAGACCTATGTGTCTCCACAAATACAGACTACAAGTAAACCCTGAGCAGTCTGGTCCTGGGATCCACCCAACTCTCCGTCCAACTCTCCTTACTAGCCTACCAAGTGTATATACTGTAGGGAATGGATGGAAGGAATTATGGCTGCAGGATCAGACTCCAAAGGGTTTATAGTATGTTACCATTGGTTTTTGTTTTTAGTCAAGACTATTTACACAGTTGCTTTACTTTTTATTTTACATGCATTGGAGAATGAATCAAAGGTCGGTCTTTGGGATGCTTTTCAATGCATATTAATGAACAACATTATTAACAATTGTGGTGACCTGGGGTGATGCAACGGTGAAGCAGGGTCTGGTGGTATTAACCCTGTGGGGTAAGGTGTTATTAACCCCTGATTAGTCGTGACGCCAGGATGTGGTTGTTTTCTGTATAAGGCCCTGCCGACAACCAACTCAGAAACGGCAGGCAATAAAGGAATGTCCACAGCAGGAATTGTGCAAATAACTGGAACGTTTACTTAAACTTCTTATAGAACAGTCTTTACAGTTATGCAGTTTCTTTAGAGTCAACCGGGATGCAGGATACCTCACAGGCTTGCTGGGACTTGTAGTATTGCGAATTATGCAGGTCACTGTGCTACTAATTGTATGCTTGAGTTGAGTAGTAGTCACTAGAATTGTAGATAGAGATTGATAACTCACGTTTTGGAGTGGCTGCAGGTTCCTTAGGCTTTGGCCTAGATGAGATGAATTTAGTAGTTGCAGAGATTGTCAGAAATTGGTAGTGCTGTAGTGTACAGGATGAAAAGCAGGAACCAAGAGAGGGAATTTAGAGACCACAGCCCCTTATATACTAGGGAGGCTGGACTAAAGCCCATTGGCTGCAAGGCCTGGAGGTCCTGTACCCAAGGAACTCTGGGTACATCACATGACAGTATCACATGACCCAGGAAGGTCCTATACATTTTATACATTTGTACAACCTTTCTACATACTGAACAATCTTGTACAATATACATACAATGCCTTTGTATGAAGCAGGAGCTGATTGTGTACCTGTGTACCTGTGTAAGGTGTGAAGTCCCTATGGACTGCAGAACTGTTGAGACCCAATTAGCTCCTAGCAGGCTATAACTACCCCTCCCCCTTACTACAATAAATAATTAAATAATAACTGACACAACAACAATTTAACTTTTCCGTGGGTGGGAATCGGCCACAGCTTTATTTATAAAATTACTTATACAAATAACAATTTAACTGTAACAAAGACACCGATTGGCTTCTTGCCAACCTGAGAGGTGCTGCCACACTGTCCTGTGTGGAGGTCTACCCCGGGTTGACCCCGCTTTCACTGTCTTCTTACCGCCAAGATGTGACTTACAATAAACAGAGATACAAAAAGGGAGGGAGGGCAAAACTCCGGGTCCTGGGCAGATTGAGGGGGGAAGGGAGGCACCACAGCTATAAATACCCAGGAGAGGGCCCCTGAAAGCCCGGGAAACTATTGAACCCCTGATTGGTGCACTCCTTCCCCCCACCCATGGGACATACCACTATAGCCACTGGCAAGTTTTACAGGTGGGGGAGGGGGCTAAAACATTGCCTGTATATTTCTTAACCCCTTACTGCTCACCAGTCAGGGGGCAAGCTAGTTATGCACAGCTTTCCCCTCCAGGACTCTTCCTGAGGGGACTTAAGGCAGGAACAGGACTATGTCCTGTATTGGGACACCACACAATCACCTGTTATATTAAAGAGGTTTTCCAGGAAGTGTGAAAGGTTACTAGGTGTCCCTGCATTAAAAACAATAAAAGACTGCATACTTATCCCTCTCCCCCAACGCTGCAGCTGTTTCGGAACACACTCCTGTGTTGTTCTTCCACCTGAAGATCTGACAGCTGCAGTGTGGGGGTGTAGTGTCCCAGTGCCTGGGTCCCAGCTATCATCCCTAAAGTAGTTGACTTTCTTCATGTAAACATGTTTGGGGTACCGTCCGTGAGTTTACTTGCGAAACCATTTTTTTACACTAAGATACAATGAGATTGTAAGGGTTACTATCTGTATACTGTTGTATCAGATGAATGATGCCTTGGTCATGTGATGATTCCTATCTTATGTTTCAGCACAGAAACTTCTAAAAGGGCTGTGAGAAGAGTCCCTTGTTTAGCCTCCTCTCCCAAAAGAGGGGTGGACACAAACCAGTCTAGATCTGGCATTGGCCGGGGCAACATCTACTAGCGCAGCTCCTGTTAGGCTTAAATAGGCCTAAAGAGTGCTACTTATAGGCTTAAAGGGGTACTCCAAATTTAGTTCCGAACGCTGGGTGCGGGCTGCCGGGGTCGTGACGTCATGACCATGCCTCCTCAATGCAAGTCTATTGGAGGGGGCGTGGCGTCCACCATGCCCCCTCCCATAGACTAGCATTGAGGGGGCGTGGTGTGACATCATGAGGGCATGCCCATGACATCATGAGGGGCGTGGCAGTGACATCACACCCCCTGCACAGGGGCAGTGGAGTACCCCTTTAATCCTGGTCAACTTGCTACAAGTAGGTCACTACGAAGTAGGTCCTATTCCAGTCCATGCTGTGAGGATAAAGTTCTTCATGTTTCCAGCTCCCAGAAGGAGTTTTATCTTAATGATAGGGGAATAACACTGAACCAGCATCCCTCTGCATACACTTATCTCTTCAGTGATCGATGTTCAGAGTTAAAGGGGTACTACCGTGCTGACAACTTATCCCCTATCTAAAGGATAGGGGATAAATTGCCTGATCGCTCCGGGTCTGATGACTGCTGATCACGGGGCCGGAGTATTGTCACAGCTCCGCCCCCGTGAGACGTCACGCTCCGCCCCCTCAATGTAAGTCTATGGCAGGGGGCAAGACAGCTGTCACGCCCCTGCCATAGACTTGCATTGAGGGGGCGGAGCTGTGACGTCATGATCACCGGCCCTGTCATCAGACCCGGAGCGGATATTCGCTCCAGCGCCTGATGAGAGCGGGGTGCTGCGTGCGAGATCGCGGGGGTCCTCAGCGGCGGGACCCCGTGCGATCAGGCAACTTATCCCCTATCCTTTAGATAGGGGATAAGTTGTCAGCACGGTAGTACCCCTTTAATGCTGGGTGGCTATCACGTCATTAAAAGTTTTCTTGCATATATCTCTTTGGGTATCATGTTGTGAATAAAAAAATGTGCAGGTAACCCAACTTGTGTTAATCCTCATCCGAAGAGAACAAATTATCATCTGCATCTTGTCTACATAAGTAACTTCCCTTACATGAGCTAAGAGCACACCAGATACTTCCTATTCAGTAATCTGCAGACTTTAAAGGGACAGTGACCAAATACTCAAGACTAAAGCAACTGCATTGTATTGGATTTGCAAAGACATTTAGCAAAGTTTCAGTTTGTTCCATGGAAACCTGGTGTCCAGAAGTCCCATTACTGCAGTTTGCATTACAGGAATTACTCAAAACGGTTGTCAACTCTTTTATGCTTTTATTATTGTCCCGAAAGCTACAGTATGTTAAGGCAACAACAATACCCTAAGATGCTATTCTCCAACCTGTGGCTCTGCAGCTGTTGGAAAACTACAACTCTCATCACACCCATCAGGGCATAATAGGAGATGTAGTTTCCAACAGAGGTTGGGAAACACTATCCTGGGAAAACATGTATCCAGACAAGTCCTTCTAGTGTCCAAAATGCTAAATTATAAGCACAAGGTTCAATGTGTTTCTGTATTTATACAAGCTTTATTAGTAGCATTTAAATGTTACAGTCATTCTTACTTTGTCCAATGAAAACATAAATGTAGTGCCTTAAAGGGGTACTCCAGTGGCAAACATTTTTTTTTTTGTTTTAAATCAACTGGTGCCTGAAAGTTAAACAGATTTGAAAATTAATTTTATTTAAAAATATTAATCCTTCCAGTACTTATCAACTGAGGTATGCTACAGAGGAAGTTGTGTAGTTCTTTCCAGTCTGACCACAGTGCTCTCTGCTGACACCTCTGTCCATGCAAATCCCCATAGCAAAGCTCTCCTGCTCTGGACAGTTCCTGACATGAACAGAGGTGGCAGCAGTGAGCTTTGTGGTCAGACAGAAAAGAACTAGACAACTTCCTCTGGAGCATTCAGCAGTTGATAAGTACTAGAGGAATTAAGATTTGTAAATAGAAGTAATTTACAAATCTGTTTTAACTTTCTTGCACCAGTTGATTTAAATAATTTTTTTCCCCACTGGAATACCCCTTTAAAAGTAGTTATTTCTCTTTCATACTGTATAAACATTTTACAAACATTCCAAGTAGAGATGAGCGAACTTACAGTAAATTCGATTCGTCACGAACTTCTCGGCTCGGCAGTTGATGACTTTTCCTGCATAAATTAGTTCAGCTTTCCGGTGCTCCCGTGGGCTGGAAAAGGTGGATACAGTCCTAGGAGACTCTTTCCTAGGACTGTATCCACCTTTTCCAGCCCACCGGAGCACCGGAAAGCTGAACTAATTTATGCAGGAAAAGTCATCAACTGCCGAGCCGAGAAGTTCGTGACGAATCGAATTTACTGTAAGTTCGCTCATCTCTAATTCCAACGTAATACATGTGCATGAGGCCTCATTCATCCAAGCGTTAAAACAATGTAGCTGAAATGTATATTTATGTCCATGTAGATTTTTTTTCCAAGCTCTGTTCTATGTCGGTGTTTTCCTTTTGCTATATATTCTCCCAGTGGTGTACCTTAGGGAACGTTCCTATGATGTAATGTTCCACTTAGAAAAATATCCATTCAATATTTAACAGACTTTTTCTAGGACAGCCTCGCATTTCTTCTGCATATTTTCTTGTGATTATGGGAAGGGTGGAGTTTGCTGAGTGTCGGGGCCCCATGGGCATATCCCCCAGCAAAGATAGATAATACTCAGGGATTACCAGTCCTGTCCAAAATGCTCATACCAAATGTATTCTTCAAGTCTAGTGGTTAAGCAACCTTTTCCGTCAGTAAGCAATGATAAGTATGTACAAGTGCTTTGCTGCATTCCAGGACCTGTAAAGGGCTTCAGGCCAGGCAAAAATTGTCAAAGTGGTAACAATTACAGTATATATCTACGATCAGAACATGGAAACTGTAGAGAATCTGTGAAACTACAAGTATCAGGAGGATTTTCTAGGAGCCAACAGGTGCGCAGCCTGTGCCCCTAAAAGGAGGATAGCTGTGGGACTGTGAGTAGCCTTAAAGGGGTTATCCAGGAAAAAACTTTTTTTTTTTTTTTAATATATCAGCTGGCTCCAGAAAGTTAAACAGATTTGTACATTACTTCTATAAAAAAAATCTTAATCCTTTCAGTACTTATGAGCTTCTGAAGTTAAGGTTGCTCTTTTCTGTCTAAGTGCTCTCTGATGACACGTGTCTCGGGAACCGCCCAGTTTAGAAGAGGTTTGCTTCTAAACTGGGCGGTTCCTGAGACACGTGTCTTCAGAGAGCACTTAGACAGAAAAGAACAGCTCAACTTCAGCAGCTCATAAGTACTAAAAGGATTAAGATTTTTTAATAGAAGTAATTTACAAATCTGTTTATCTTTCCGAAGCCAGTTGATATATATATATATATATATATATATATATATATATCTAAGTTTTTTCCTGGATAACCCCTTTTAACCTCTTTGTTGCTGAGTAGAGATGAGCGAACTTACAGTAAATTCGATTCGATACGAACTTCTCGGCTCTGCAGTTGATAAATTATCCTGCGTAAATTAGTTCAGCCTTCAGGTGCTCCGGTGGGCTGGAAAAGGTGGATTCATTCCTAGGAAAGAGTCTCCTAGGACTGTATCCACCTTTTCCAGCCCACCGGAGCACCGGAAAGCTGAACTAATTTATGCAGGAAAAGTCAACTGCCGAGCCGAGAAGTTCGTGACGAATCGAATTTACTGTAAGTTAGCTCATCTCTATTGCCAACGGCTGTCCGGGCATGCTGGGAGTTGTAGTTTTGCAACATCTGGAGGTCCGCAGGTTGGAGACCACTGTTCTACAGCCTCCTTGGGACCCCTATGGGGATCCCTCATGCCCCTGACAAGCCTTTGGTACCACATTGCCCATCCTGCCCACAGGTGTTCAAACGCAAGTAACATCCCTAGCCAGGTCCTGCCCTGCAATGGAAGTAAATACACACATGAGACAAATTTCTTTTAGACTTTAGACTTTTATGAAAAACAAATAGGTGCTGTGAATTTAAAGGGTACCTCTCATCAAAAAAAAACTTTTGATATATTATAGATTAATGTATGCAGAATAACTTTACAATTGCATGTTATTAAAAAATATGCTTCTTTCTATTTAATTTTCCACTTTGAAGAAATGACCACTAGGGGTCTCCCTACCAGTCCTGGCAGCAAGCATTTCAGACTCATGCTGGAGTCCTAAACACTACGAGCTGCCAGTCTGCTTTGTTCACAAAGGAGAACACTCAGAGCTGCCAGCCTGCTTTGTTCACAGCCCGTTTGGCTGTGAACAAAGCAGGCTGGCAGCTCTGAGTGTTTAGGACTCCAGCATGAGTCAGAAATGCTTGCTGACGGGACTGATCGGGAAAAATACAATAGAAAGAAGCATATTTTTCATTAACATGCTATTGGAAAGTTATTCAACATTCATTAATATAAAATATATCAAAAGTTTGTTTGATGAGAGGTCCCCTTTAAAATACGGAAATATCTATATAGTGGTGAATTGTATGTTCACACGGCAACATTTCCATATAGGATCCGGAGGAAAATTTCAGTTCAGAACTTCTGGTACATGAAGTTACCGTAATATTGTTAATATTCAAACAGCAAATTTTTTTTGCTGCAGAATTTCCGTTGTGGAAATTGTTTCTTCTGGATTCTGAAAAAAAACATTGAACCTGTCAATAGTTTTTGGAGAACTCCATTAAAGTCAATAGAACTCTGAGATGCATCCAAAGTCTGTGTGCGGAGCGCAAGATAATTTGCATAAATTTAGCACAAATTGGCAGAAATGAATCTGAGCAGAAGCACCGAAATTCCACAGTGTGAACATATCCCAAGGGTAGGGTCACACGTAACGGATCTGCCGCGTATTTAACGCTGCGGATCCGCCGGTTGACCCAACCCATAGTGTACCTCCAGCTTTTGCCCCGCCCTGCGAGTCACTGAGTGCACTGTGTGACTCGCAGGCCCCTGTGTGGCAACAGCTGAAGGCACACTATGGGTCGGGTCATTGGCGGATCCGCAGCATAAAATACGCTGCACATCCATTATGTGTGACCCTTAGGGAGAATACGTCCATTACCCAGGCCCAGGCATGAGCACTGACATAGACCAAAGTACAGAACTGGTACCCTGGTATGAATGAGAACTAATCCAAATGTTCTTTCCTATGGAATTAGGTAATGTGGTTTATTTCTTTGATGCTCGAGGTCTCAGTCGGCAAATGACACCGTCCAAGGGGCGCAGGGTCCCATTGTCCAAAATCTTGCAGCTCTGTCCTTCCACCAGCTCAAACTCATACCTCTGTATAAGTTTGGCCATGACCACCTTTGCCTCCATCTGTTCAGAGAGAATGTAAAATGATATCTGACAGGTTGTTGTAGTAATTGTATGTTGGGCGCTTATCGGTGGCCGTGAACCATATACACAGGTCATGCATACATATTAAAGTCGGAAGCAGGCACTGTATATTACTGTACACCCACCAAAATGGGCACAATAAAATACGGGTAAGGCTAAATTAACATCTACATTGGGGGCTCAGTTTAGGGCTAGAGAATGGAACTGGAGGGTCTGCTGCAAATCGGAAACTAATGATGCCCTATGGACCCCAAGGCCTATAGTCCCATAGAGATACATGGAGGGGGATAGGGGATAAGTTATATTTCACTGCACTACTCCTTTAACTAGTAGATGTTTATTAATTCATGTTGCAAACATCAGAGATCAGGGTTCAAGTCCTGCAGCAACGCTTGGGAACTAAGTTTCTGCACTTTTTCCACAGCAGGAATGCCGTTTCCATTAACAGGTGAGTTCCCTCATTTTCTGACCCCTGTCAGAGATGTAGGTACAAGACGCATTTTGTCATGTCTACCTTCCGCAGCTGTCTGCCTATCAGTATGCCAAAACGCGTCCTGTACCTACATCTCTAATCTTTGTAACATGGATTAAAGCGCAACTGTCATGACATTTTGGTGCATTAACCTGCCCACAGCCTTTGTACTGTGTGCAGGTGGTGGATATCACAATGTTTTTACCGGAAATTCGGCGGCTTTCATGACTGCAAAAAAGGCTTTTATTCAAAGCCACTGACTGTCGGATGGGCATGGCGCGAGGTACGCGATGCCCTGCCGCCACGCCCACCCCCACGCCTACACCGTATGTCCGCGCTGGGACCTCTGTGTGATTGACACACAGGTCCCAGCGCATGCACCCTTCAGCTAATCTAACCTGCGCGCTGCTGTGTGTCATCCAGCAAGCGCTCGCTCCCGCCGCCGTCTTCCTCCTCAGTGCGCCTGCGCAGAGCAGCGCGCAATCAGGTTAGTTCTCGATACTAGGTGCAGAGAGGAAGTGCGCTCTCTGCACCTAGCACTGCGCAGGCGCACTGAGGAGGAAGACGGCGGTGGGAGCGAGCGCTTGCTGGATGACACACAGCAGCGCGCAGGTTAGATTAGCTGAAGGGCGCATGCGCTGGGACCTGTGTGTCAATCACACAGAGGTCCCAGCGCGAACATACGGGGTAGGTGTGAGGGTGGGCGTGGCGGCGGCGGGGCATCGCGCACCTCGCGCCACGCCTATCCAACCGTCAGTGGCTTTGAATAAAAGCCTTTTTTGCAGTCATGAAAGCCGCCAAATTTTAGGTAAAAACATTGTTATACCCACCACCTGCACACAGTACAAAGGCTGTGTGCAGGTTATTGCACCAAAATGTCATGACAGTTGCGCTTTAATAAACATCTACAGGATTAGCATCCTCGGTGAGTGCTGAGTTAACTCTATCTCTATCCTACAATGTATCAGTGCAGGTAAAATGTATCATGCTGGCGTCCAAGCTCTACAACTGTAGCAAATTTCCAGTTGTAAGAAGTCTTAGGTCTGTTTGATTTCAACCACATTGTAAGACCCTGTTCTTTTTTATTTCATTGTTTCTGTTCACCTACCTGAGCAAACACTTGTCCAATACATGATCGCGGCCCAAGAGAAAATGGAAAGTAGACATAGGCAGGCCTGTTTATGTGAAAGATAAATATATATCCAGTATTGGCCTAAATATATTCAATTTTATATTGTATTACATAGACTACACTTACTTGGGGACATCAGGGTGGAATCTATCTGGGTTGAAGACCAAGGGATCAGAAAAATATTTTTCCATCCGGCTCATGATGTACGTGTTGAACTATAAAGAGAAGAAATGACTACATAATAGAATCTGAAAAAGATATACTGAAGCTTGACTGGTGGGTGTCTGACCACTGGGACCCCGACTGAACGTGAGAACGATGGTCCAGTGTTCCTTTGTTTCACCTCTATAGGCCTGAGCACTGTACTCAGCTATCCTTGTCTGGCCCATACTGTTAAATGGAATGGCAGCACTACTACTCCATTCAGTGGGTTTCAGGTTGGAACAAGGGGTAAGCATGGTAGGTACCTGCCTAGGGTGCCCGTGCCTACCCAGGCTTGGGGGCTGTAAGTGGTGCTGCCTTAGGCCTGCTAACTACGAGAGGCTGGGAACAGCACCGGACCTTTGTATCCTGCCCCCAGCTCAAGTGCATGCACAACGACATCACTCATACGGCAGAGTGTGATGATACACCTGGAGGAAACTACATTATGGGGGGAGCCTATCTCTATCCTTGGGGCACCTATTTATCTGTAGGGGGCAACTATATACACACTGGGACAAGCTATCTACTGTAGACTGAGGGGCAACTACTGTATCTACATCCTGGGGGGCACCTATCTATCTCTAGGGCAGAAACTATCTACATCCTGGGGAGCAACTATCTACTGTGGACTGGGGGGGGGGGGGCACCTATATATCTCTCTCCAGGGCGGCAACTATCTACATCCTGGGGAGAAACTATCTACTGTAGACTGGGGGGGGAGCACCTATATATCTCTCTCCAGGGCGGCAACTATCTACATCCTGGGAAGCAACTATCTACTGTAGACTGAGGGGCACCTATCTATCTCCAGGGCAGAAACTATCTACATCCTGGGGAGCAACTATTTACATCCTGGGGAGCAACTATCCATCTCCAGGGCGGCAACTATCTACATCCTGGGGAGAAACTCTCTACTGTAGACTGGTGGGTACCTATTAACATCCTAAGAGGCATCTATATACATCCTTGAGGCCACCTAGTTTAACTACTTCCTGGGGCACCTATCTACCTACGGGGAGCAACTATCTACCTACTGAGGACAGGTATCTCCCTACTGGGAGGCAGCTATTTACTGGGATCACCTATTTACCTACTGAGGGCATCAATCTACTTACTTAGAGTAGGATACTATTTACCTACATTATAGGGGGCAGCTATCTATGTACTGGGAGCACTTACTTACTAAGAAGGGTGTTATTATCATTTCTATTAAAAATTTGTTTCTCCAAGTCGAGATCTCTTTTAGTATGGCCACCCCTGCTATGGCATCCTTTTCCCCCAAACTTATAATACGGCCGACAATCTAATATATGCAATCAAATCTATCCTAAAACACACAAGTTATCTAATTTATCCCAACAAAGGATGTTTGGACAGAGGGGGCAAAGAAAGGGCACCATGGCTGTGCTGTTAAGGTTTTACTACCCTAAGGACAGACAGGGCTGGTGCAAGTATTTTTGCCACCCTAGGCAAAAGCAAATTTTGCCACCCGCTTGACCCCTACCCAAACCCTCTCCTACCATTACATTCGATCCAGCAGGAATCCTGACTCCTTCGACGACCATTTCCTCTTCTAAGCTCCTTGATGTTCCCGGAGCTGTGGGGTACAACCTTAAAGTTTCTTTTAGAACCTAGAAGAAATGATTTCTAATTATGAGTGTTTTGATGGCAGACATACTGTACACTCCACTCCCAATGCTTGTATGGGAACTTGTGTATCGGAGATAATTTAGATTGTCAGCTCACTAGAGCCAAGGAATACTGTAAGTACCTGAGAGAGATATTGCAGTTTGCCAAGATCTTCATATTCAATGTCTCTTCTTGAGCCAATAACTTCTTCCACTTCCGCCTGGACCCTAAGGAATCAGCAAAATTATGAGAATAAGGAAGGAAGAAATAACCAAGATAATATTACAAGCCCTGAATATTCTATGTCAGAAGGTGGATATTGTTTGTATAGGGGGAGACTGATCAGTCAATCCCATCAGGGTGGTGAGCAGTGATGGATATCCACCTCCTTGACTTTATACCAACTTTCCTGACTTCAAAGGTACGATTTCTTTAAAACCCTGTAAATGATACTGCATGGTAATGATTTTGTTTGCACTTGTTTTTTACTGCCTGCGCTTCAGGCAGCATAAAACAGCTTAAAGCGATTATGCACCATAAGGTGATGTTAGTTCTTACCTGCCAGACAGTAATGGACATGCTTAGGAAGGATCCATGCTTGTCTTGGGGCTAAATGGCTATGTTGCGAGTCCACCATAACACTGTGGCCTTCTCTTTGTAAAATGGCTACTTCCTGTAGGAGTTGCCTCCCTACAACTACAAGTCCCAGGATCCCTTAATTGTAAGTGTGAGGTCAAACCCCCCCCCCCCCCCCCACACACACACACAAACACAAACTGAAGCACACCGGAGCTGCCTTCAATGCTGTAAACCACATACCAGCCTTTTGTAGCCAGGGTGCCTGCAGCTGTTGAAAAACTACAGTTCCCTGCAGAACGATCTCCCTCCCACTTAGCGGTCACCCCACAGGCCCCCTCTGATCATCTGACTAGTGATGTAATGTCTCGGGCCGCAATGCAACCTGTGAAAGACCTAAGACACCAATAATCTTCAGGGCAAAGATCACATAAGAATTTAGAGACCAGCCATCAAACACAGGTACAGACACTATATTATGAACTACACTAACTTCACAGCCTCTGTAGCATAGTCAAATAAAAACAATTCCTGGAATACCCCTTTAAGTTAGCTATGGCTGAATCAAAACAACAATTACATGAACTCATTATGAAAGCTTAGAAGAGCTAGGTACCTATTGTGAGAATTCACTGACCTTACTAGTATCTCTGGATGTCGTGCTAATTCCTGAACAGCAAAGGACAGCTGGTTGGCGGTTGTTTCTTGTCCTGAAACCATTTGCAAATCAAATTACAAACAACATTTTAGATTGATACTTAGACATCTGTTAGAAGATCATCCAAAATTGAATTGAAAAGTGGTCATCTATGCGGGTGAAAATCCATTTCACAAAGTGGTGGTCTTCTTCTTAAAGAGGGGAGATGGTAATGTAGACGATATATAGATAGATAGATAGATAGATAGATAGATGATAGATATGAGAAAAATAGATTGATATGAGATAGATATGAGATAGATAGATAGATACAGACAAAGAATAAGTCAGCCAGCACTTTAGTTGATACCAAACTATTATATGGACCTGGCCTACAGGTGCACGCTACTAGGCTAGATATACAGCAACAGAAGAATGCAGCAGCACACTGCCAGCACAAGGATATAGGTGAATCATGAACATGCAGATAAAACATGGAGACTATACAGCTATGGTGTAATAGATGCAAATGTGAAACTATGAAATAGTGAGGAACTTAGCTTGCAAATTTGTCTCCGCCGGCTACCTTATCGCGGTTGGACGGTCCAAGCTATTTGACCGCCGGCGGAGACAAATTTGCGAGCTAAGTGCCTCACTATTTCATAGTTTCACATTTGCATCTATTACACCATAGCTGTATAGCTCTCCATGTTTTATCTGCATGTTCATGTTTCACCTATATCCTTGTGCTGGCAGTGTGCTGCTGTATTCTTCTGTTGCTAGATAGATAGATAGATATGAGATAGATAGATATGAGATAGATATATAGATAGATAGATAGATATGAGATAGATATATAGATAGATAGATATGAGATAGATATATAGATAGATAGATAGATAGATATGAGATAGATAGATATGAGATAGATAGATAGATATGAGATAGATAGATAGATAAATATGAGATAGATAGATATGAGATAGATATATTACAAAAGAGAACCACACAGCCAATGAACAATGCGGGTGCAAGCTGGCCAAGCCTGGGTCAAAGGCTCCCATGGAAACCAAACGAACAAAAGCAGCAGCACTCCAGTCTAGATGAATATGTGTCAGGCTTGACAAAGACCGCGTGAGATGGTTGAAACGTTGCTTCACCTGATGAATAAAGCCTGACACATATTCATATAGACCGGAGTGCTGCTGATTTTGTTCGTTTAGATAGATAGATAAACACTACTCCACAAGTCAGAATTACTAACCTGCAATGAAGAAAGTCACAAAATTATCTATGAAATCCTCCATAGTGCAGCCGCCTTCCAGCTCTAAAAATGCAATGAAAAGAGATGGTGATATACCAGGTATACTGTAATATGAAAGCCTGCAAAGAATCATATTAAGGCCGCTTTCACACAGCTGTATTAGGATGGATTCACACCATCTTTCTTTTATACGGTGACCGGATCCAGCCGGTAAATTTGAAAACCGGGCGCTCCCATATCTCAGCCAGACCCGGCCCGCATCTCAATCATTTGACATTTGGTTTTGACATTTTCCAGCTGGATCCGGTCACCATATGAAAGAAATGTGGTGTGAATGCACGCTTAAGGACACAAATCCAATTCTGAGGACCTAAACTCACTGCTGTAAGTTTCAGACATTAGAAACGTAACTCTACGTGACTCTACTCAACATTTCATGCATTCCATCGTGATATTTCCCTTCTGCCCTTTCCACCATTTTTAGGCAAATTTGACATTTAGGCCTCTGCAGATAAAATCATGGCTTTGTCCAAGCTGAAGCACCGGCATGGACAAAGTCCAGTAAGTGAGGGTGGGCTAACACTCCTCTGTGCTTTCTCTTGTCTCATAGGACAGGAGAGAGCACAGAGGAGTTCTATCAGACAGGAGAGAGCACAGAGGAGTACTATCAGACAGGAGAGAGAACAGAGGAGTCCTATCAGACAGGAGAGAGCACAGAGGAGTGCTATCAGACAGGAGAGAGCACAGAGGAGTCCTATCAGACAGGAGAGAGAACAGAGGAGTCCTATCAGACAGGAGAGAGAACAGAGGAGTGCTATCAGACAGGAGAGAGCACAGAGGAGTGCTATCAGAAAGGAGAGAGCACAGAGGAGCGCTATCAGACAGGAGAGAGCACAGAGGAGTGCTATCAGACAGGAGAGAGCACAGAGGAGTGCTATCAGAAAGGAGAGAGCACAGAGGAGCGCTATCAGACAGGAGAGAGCACAGAGGAGTACTATCAGACAGGAGAGAGCACAGTGGAGTCCTATCAGACAGGAGGAGTCCTATCAGACAGGAGAGAGAACAGAGAAGTCCTATTAAACAGGAGAGAGCACAGAGGAGTACTATCAGACAGGATAGAGCACAGAGGAGTTGTCAGAACCTGCAGGGTTAATCTTCTCTGAAGGTTCTTTTGTTTAATTCCGTTGCTAGGACTACGTCCCTGTGTGTCTGGGTGTGATTAGTGTCTGTCTATCTGAGTCCTCCCACAAGATACACAGGTGTATTTAAGGAAGTCGTTCAATATCCAGGCTTTGCCTGTGAAAGAGTTTGACTCCAATAACTAGCATTTATATCCTGTGATTCTTGTTATTTGTTTTTTGATCTCGGCTTGGCTTTCTGACTTCTCTTCCATGTTAGTATCTTGGTACCTCGACATTTCCTGTTACAGACGCGGCTAGTTGACTTTGACTTTCTTGTGTATTTGTTAAGTATATTTCTGTTAGTTTGTGTGCCTCCTGACTGTTCCCGACCTGTGTCAATTTTTGGTAGTTTATTGTGTTGACTGTTACTGTCATCACTTACATAGGAAGAGACCGGCACCGTGGTAAAGGACCCGCTGCCTAGGGTGAGTTCAAGGTTGCACTCTTTCCCTGCCCAGACGTGACAAGAGAACTATCAGACAGGAGAGAGCACAGAGGAGTACTGTCAGACAGGAGAGAGCACAGAGGAGTACTATCAGACAGGAGAGAGCACAAATGAGTACTATCAGACAGGAGAGAGCAATATTAGACAGGAGAGAGTACAGAAGAGTGCTATCAGACACGAGAGAGCACATACCAGCAGCTTTAAGGATCTGCGTAAGGATATCTTTAGGAACGTCCTCTCCATCTTGAATCACCTTCATCCTTTGCTCAATGCATTCTTTGCCTGTTTTTCTCAGAAAATGCATTTTCTCTTTCACCTCTTTGATAAAGGCTCGGTTGTATGGATTAAACTGGAAATAAAATAAAAAAAAGAATTGTGACTAGTCAGTGATTGATGTCACTTTGTATCAAAAAGTACCAGCAGTGGTATAGTATCCTGTATATGGTACCCATCTTTCATCACCTAATGCATGTGTTTATGGTGATGATATACTGTATATATATATACAGTATCTTTTATTACAAACCTGTGCCAGTGGATTGCGTGTTTCTACCATTCCTCTCATAATAACTGTTATAGCCTGAGGAAATGGCGTTTGATCATCCTGAACAGCATTCAGCTCCATCCCATAGGCAAGCTAAAAAAAAAAAAAGAAAATAGAATGTAAAATAAGATCTTCTAAAATGTATGGTTCTCCATTCTAGCATGGAAAATACATGATAGCCTGGTACATGACCCCAGATCGTGACCACGTCATCATACTATGTACTGTATATGGCCGTCTCCTGTATTTTTCATCTTCTATATCCTGCAGGATACTGGGGGCTCCAGTGGTGGGTTGAGAGGTGGTAAATCAAGCACTGACCAGAGGCCTAGAAGCTGATAAGGTCCATGGATTCCCAACCATGGACCAAAAGCCCAGAGGCATAACTTAAAAATTCCAAGAGTCCAAATGGGGAATCTGTAACAAGGCCCACAACTATAAAGCCTTTTTTTTTTTTTATAGTACTGGCCTCCTCATGAGAGGCTTTATTCCCCCCAGGCTGTCTGTACCCCCCTATACTTACACAGGAGCCCAACCTGAAGCCAATACACAAGGTTTTTCCATTGGCCATTTCATTTTAAGTAACCTCACCACATAGAGCACAGTGGTCATCAGTCCCAAATCCCAACATTTAGTATGACATTCTTTACGTTACCTTGGCAATGACATCCAGTGTGACTCTACTCATCATTTCGTGCATTCCAACCTGACATTTCCAATCTGCCTTTTCTGCCAGTTTGTCCACCAGTTCCTCTGCTTTATCATTAAAGGTTCTCATTGATCCTACTAGGTAGCTGAAAGGAAGGTACCGCATATAATTCAAGTTGTGCTAAGATATGGAAACCTGTATGGAAGTCCTCTGTTTATAGGTTTAATCATATACAGTGATCCCTCAACTTACAATGGCCTCAACATACAATAGTTTCAACATACAATGGTCTTTACTGGACCATTGTAACTTGAAACCAGACTCAGCATACAATGTACAGACAGTCCAGATCTGTGAAACGTGTTGATGGCCAGAAGAACCGACCAATCAGAATGGGCATTTCACTGATAAAACCCCTGTATTACTGAAGTACATGCAATAATTGGCTGTCTGGTAGCGCCCCCTACAGTACAGGGAGGTATTACATGTTCTGTACTCTATCTGTACCAGGGTTAGCTGCTCCTTTGGACACCAGGTGAGGGCGGCTCCATGTTACTTTATTTAGGACACTGTGTACTGTACAGGACCCTGAAGAAGCTCCTGTTCTCTACATAGACAGTGATTACAGCTCCCAGCAGATCTTTCTTACTTTTATATGTAAGGATTTGCTTTATCTATATTAGTTATCTACTTATTTTTGTAAAATCCTCTCTTTTTCTTATTTTTGGATGAAATTTTGGGGGCTTCAGAACCAATTACCAGGTTTCCATAGAGTTATGGTCTCATCATACAATGGTCGCCCTGGAACCAATAATATTTTAATTTGAGGGACCACTGTACAATGACTGATCATATTATGAGGAATATATTGTTGGTACTAACACAAGAAGAAGTTGGCCATACACAACTACTTGTGACAACCACCCAGAACCTACTGACCCTACACCATCCACCTCCTGAGGTACTTACGCTTTGCTGAATGCAGGATCCATAATCCTTCTCTGTTTGTGCCAATGCTCATAGTCTCGATCGGAAAGTAGACCTTGTCCCAAAAATCTGAAAGTAGGAATAACCACAAGAAACCTCAATCCGTAACTATGAATCTAGCATAGGATCAGAACAAAAAAAATGGCAGAATGGCAGGTCTAATTTATAATGGAAACACATTATTATTATTAATTATAAAGGGGTTTGCGGATTTTTGGCGTGCTGTCTTTTACCGGACAAAACAGCGTTGCATGCTGCATTATTTTTACTGGTGTTTTTGCTGTGACCTATGACACAGATGTGAACAGGGCCTTAGCCATTTGATAACGGAGAATAACTAGTGGATATTAAGAAAAGTAGAGTCCTAAATCTACAAGATCTGCATTCATGCCCATTGGATCAGGGTGGACTGGACAGAATCTCATCACAATATCTTCCCAGTGGTCACTACACACATAGAAGGCATCACAAGCAGATTACCAGAATATGGACAACGTACCAAGAAATCCCCACAAAATGAATGGTTTCCCACTATATCATAGGTTTCACTGGGATCATTATAGACAAAGCAAATTAATGAACCATATACCTTCAGAAATGTCTCTTAATAATCAGGAATACCTGAAGCCCCTGAACATCCAATGCAAAACATGTACCAGGCCCCCAACCCTGAATTGCTGTCTACGGCCCACAGTGTTCTTACATATCATTGGGGTCTTTGGGCACCCAGGCCTGGGTACAACTGCTTCTTTCTGCACCCTTTAAGTCTAAGTCACTGTGTGCAATAGTTAATAAACAAAGATACAGGTATTTCTATAAAAATGATGACCCATTGTTACCTCTTTCCGTACATACTGTGCAGACGGTCATAGAAATCATCTTTGGTGAATTTGTGTGACATCAAGAATTCCTATAAAATATAGAAATTAATTCTAATAAACTGTAAATAAAAGAGTAAAATAGGAGACAAAAATATGAAGTGCGTCCCTGGAGGATAGGCAAAAGGTTTTCACTTACAGAGTGGTTTGGGAAGGAACATTTTAAAGGAAACAGGATTAAAAAGGGGTCTTAAAAGGTGTCTTAACCCCTTAAGCAGGGATGCACCAGAATTTTGGCCGCGGAAAAATTATTGGAATTTTTGGCTGATGCATTATCGTTCGGGAAGCGTGGCCTAAATGACACAAGGCGTACAGGTACGACCTGGGCACAAGGGACTTAGCGCACCAGAACGCGTCTGTACGCCCTGAGTCCCGCTGCGGCTATGACAAGAGTGCAGGACCTGCGCTCGCATCATAGCCCGTGGGTCCCAGCTGCTTTCAGCAGCCAGTGACCCGCCGGTAATGGCAGACATCAGCACTGATGTCTGCCATTAACCCCTCAGATGCCTTGATCATTATTGATCACCGCATCTGTGGCGGTTACGGTGGCTGATCTGATCACCCACGGCACGGCCTCCCAGATCAGATCAGTTAAAATGGCGGCCGGAGGTCCCCTCACCTGCCTCCTGCTGCCATCATCATCGCACCATGAAGTCAGCTAATCCGGAGCGAAGCTTTGTGTAGTGTTGGGTCGCTGGGCTGCAGCAGGGGCACAGAGTCCCCATAGTGTCCGTACTATACACCGACCCATATGTCTCCTCAGTCAGGGTTGGCGGATGAGCAGCTTCCTGTCCGAGTCCAGGGGCGCTGGTGACATTGAGGGCCCTGGTGACAGATGAGCAGGGCCGCCTCTTTGACTCCTGTGCACACTATGAGGCTGATAGATGCAGCACTGTAGATTTGTAGGTGACTACACAGGAGTGCTGCCCAATGGACTGCTATGGAGTCTGTCCCCCTCAGTCATGGAGAAGCCTTACCAGAGACTGGAGAAGAAGAGCATGCACAAGGCCCCTATGGTGGTGGAGGTGCTGGTGCACAAGGGACACAGTGGCCCCAAGGCTCTACCGGGGGCCGTGTGGCTAAAACTAAACTGGAGATACTGTTTGTGGCCCCTGGAGTGCAGAGGGTCAAACTGAGGGAGGGGGCAGTCAGGGACAGTTTGTTCTTACCCCCAGGTAATAGCACTGCAGCCAGGTGAACTGTAGGGGGCGATAGGACTGATAGACCAGTGTTTCCCAACCAGGGTGCCTCCAGCTGTTACAAAACTACAACCCCCAGTTTTGCAACAGCAAAACTGGGAGTTGTAGTTTTGCAACAGCAAAACTGGGAATTGTAGTTTTGCAACACCTGTAGGCACCCTGTTTGGGAAACACTGCACTACAAAATCAGGGTCCAGTCTGATAGGCCATTCAGGAGTCTAGGAGAGCTGGGTAGTAGCCCTTGGCTGTCCAAAAATGTTGAGGGGACGTGGCCTAAATGACACAGGGTGTACAGGGACTTAGCACACCAGAACGAACCTGTTCGCCCAGAGTGAATGGCGTAAACATAAAAAACATCTAAGTCCAAAAATATGGATTTTTATCAGATAAAAATTATTAAAAGTATTTAAAAAAAACATCACAACTAGAATGGTACCAATCAAAACAACAGATCACGGCTCAAAAATAAGCCGTAAATAAAAAAGTTAAATAAAAACTATATTTAAAAAAAAAAGTGGGCGGAGCAATGCATTTTCGGTTTTGGCTTTCAGCCAAGCACAGCCTAAATTTTCAGTTTCGGACCAAAATTTCCCTTTCGGTGCATCCCTACCCTTAAGATATGTACAAGGAAATTGCTTCGGAGAGGTGGATGAACACGGCAACAACCAAGGAGTAAGATCTTGAAAGACTTTAATTACCCAGAATTCAACACGTTTCGCAGAACAGCTGGCTGCTTCATCAGGCATGTTGCCTGATGAAGCAGCCAGCTGAGCAGCGAAACACGTTAAATTCTGGGTAATTAAATCTTCTATGGTCTACCATGGTAAATATTTTAAATATTTATACACAATAGTTAAGCCATCATGTGAAGAGCAATGATCTGTCTGCCTCCTCCTTGGATACACATCATAAAGAAGGTCCATTATTAGGGCTTGTTCACATGAGTGCATTTCTATTCAAACTCGCAGCGGATCTCCCGTTGCGAGCTTGAAAAGGGGCGGGATCTCTGTGCTACCTGCAGCAGATTTTCCCTAGCAGATTCTCTGCTGATGTAATTCCGCTGCAGACCCTATTGACTTCAATGGGGTCTGCGGCAGATTTTCAAGTTCAACAGTGGAGATTCCGCTGTCGAAAATCTGCTGCGGGTAGCGCACGGAGAGCCCGCCCCTTTTCAAACTTGCAGCAGATCTCCCACTGAAAAGAAATCCGCTCGTGTGAACAAGCCCTAAGAATTCATAATCTCAGGAGAATGATCATTGGGAATCAATAATAAATTGTAAATGTACGAATGCTTGGTCACTTACCCTAACTCCATCGGGGCTAAGAACAAAGACCATCACCTTGTGGACTGCATTAAGACGTATTACTGGCCCATACTTTTCCATCCTAGATATGAAATATTAGGTATTAGAGTATCATCACAGTGTATGGAGAAAAAAAGAGAGAAAAAGAGAGAGAAAGAGAAAGAGAGAGGGAGAGGGAGAGACTGACTAGAAAAAACAGCGTATCGGCACGCTAACAGGGGCACTGCGTCCCACGTGGGCCGGCGAACTTCATCCTAGACATAATTATGTTTTTAACACATTAAGATTTTTTAATAGAAGTAATTTACAAATCTGTTTAACTTTCTGGAGCCAGTTGATTTTCCTGGAATACCCCTTTAAGGTCAGGGGTCTGTGCGGCCCAGTCAAGTTCTTCCAAGAGATCTCTGAATTTTTCACTTCTTCCAATACCTTGTTCTGCCAGTCTTGGGACAGTTCTTTTCTGCTCCCCATGGCTTAGTATCTAGCCTGCTCAGTGCATCCATGTGAGAGGTAACAAACACATTGATCATTTAGGCTGTGTTCACATATTACGGTTAATTAGCAGTACTACAACTAATTACCACATGTGTTTTTGCCATGGTTTAAAGAGGTACGCCGCCCTTAGACATCATATCTGCTATCCAAAGGATAGGGGATGAGATATCTGATCACGGGGGTCCTGCAGCTGGGACCCCTGCAATCTCTAAGCAGCACCCGGTTCGTTTAGAACCTTGGGTGCGGACGGCGGGGGTCGTGGCGTCATGGCCACTCCCCTTGTGACGCCATGTCCCCTCAATCCAAGTCTATGGGAGGGGGCGTGGTGTCCACCACGCCCCCTCCCCTAGACTTGCATTGAGAGGGCGTGACATCATGAGGAGCGTGGCTGTGATGTCACGACCCTCACCGCCTGTTCCAAACACTGGGACAGCGGAGTACCCTTTAAACAAATGCCAACATTTCTCAATTTCAGTGTATGCAAACTTTTAAGAACACCTGTACATAGATATATGATGGATATATGGTAAAACAAAAGATGCCATTAAAGGGGTACTCCGGTGCTACGACATCTTATCCCCTATCCAAAGGATAGGGGATAAGATGCCTGATCGCGGGGATCCTGCAGCTGGGGACGCCCGTGATCTTCCACGCCGCACCCCGTTAGAATCATTTCCCGGAGCGTGTTCGCTCCGGGTCTGATTACTGGCGATCATGGGGACGGAGCATAGTGACGCCCCTCCAATAGACTTGCAGCTGTCACGCCCCTCCAATAGACTTGCAGCTGTCACGCCATTCCAATAGACTTGCATTGAGGGGGCGGAGCCGTGACGTCACTATGCTCCGTCCTCGTGGTCGAGATGGACTCAGCCTGAGGACCTCCAGCGGTTCTGGAAGCCGCTAAAGGTGGGTGCTGCATGGTAGATCCCGGGAGTCCCCAGCGGCGGGACCCCCGCGATCAGGCATCTTATCCCCTATACTTTGGATAGGGGATAAGATGTCTTAGCACCGGAGTACCCCTTTAAAAGTATAACTTGGTTAATCTCATGTAATGCTCCTAAAAAATTCTTATTTCCTTTTCTGTGATTAAAGATCTCCCCCAATGTATTTTAATTGCACTTGATATCCGGCCCCGTATTCTGACATGATCTTGAAGAGAGTCATGTTAACATGGTGTCTACTCTATATTGGGATAAACTGAGAGGATACTCCATAATCCATCCTACTGTGTTGGGTTTGATTGATAACAATTTATTATAATTCATATTTACCTAATGAACTCTAGAGGTGTTTTTTTTTTTTCTATATTTTTTATTGATTTTCTAGTGCTACGTATTTTGTGGAAGTGTTTATATGTTTCTTTGCATATTGCCATGTATTGAATGACTATGAAAGGTATTTAAAGGGGTACTCCACTGGAAAAACCTTTTTTTTTTTTTTTTTTTTTTTTTTAAATCAACTGGTGCCAGAAAATTAAACAGATTTGTAAATTACTTCTATTAAAAAAAAAAAATCTTAATCCTTCCAGTACTCATCAGCTGCTGTAAACTACAGAGAAAGTTCTTTTCTTTTTTTGAATTTCCTTTCTGCCTGACCACAGTGCTCTCTGCTGACACCTCTGTCCATGTCAGGAACCGTCCAGAGTAGAGGGAGCAAATCCCCATAGAAAACCTCTCTGTGGATCATAACAGCAGCTGATAAGTACTGGAAGGATTAAGATTTTTTAATACAAGTAATTTACAAATCTGTTTAGCTTTCTGGAACCAGTTGATTTAAAAAAATTTTTTCCAGTGGAGTACCCCTTTAACACATGTGATGCGTGGATGTCCTAGAAGTCCCTGAGGAAACATCAGGTGATGTGAAAAGGCCGTAGGCCAGAGCTTGGTCATATCCAGCCGTGTAGCATTAATAAGGATGGATAAAAGTAAGTGCCGTGGATTGTAGACTCTTTATTTGGACATTTTCTAGTGCACCTGATTTAACACTGAGTGAGCCGGTCGGCTCATTAAATTGAATGGAGTTCAGCGCTGGCCCGGCTGGGGTACGGGAGAGCCCGGTTTGCCCCTCCCCCAGCCGGATCCGGCACCTGTAATGTAAAAACGAGATGTGAATGCAGCCTTAGATAAACTATCTGCATCTACTTGTAAACTTTTGTGACCTCCCATGTCTGATTCCATGGAATGTAGTACAAGGTTGGACAAACCTATCTTTTTATCCTTATCTGAGTTTCAGGGTCAGGATAGGTTTATGTCATGAAGGGCCACCATTGTGACCATCTATTCTAAGTATTAACCTTCACGCTATCTTGCTATCTTATCGGTTCTATAAGACTTTGCTGACTTGGTCAAAATTTTGATTGCACAGTCCCTGTAGACACGTCAAATAGAAAATGATCATAAATATATACATTAGAGGAATGTTGGCCGATCCCAGTGATTTCAACAAGACCGGGCATCCATCTAATGGGTAACCCAACTTTCCCCTGACAGATGATGTGGGGAGAGAGAAGAATCGAGTGTGTTAGATTTTAAAGGGGTACTCCGGTGGAAAACATTTTCTTTTTAAAATCAACTGGTGCCAGAAAGTTAAACAGATTTGGAAATTACTTCTATAAAAAAAAAATCATAATCCTTCCAGTACTTATCAGCTGCTGCATGCTACAGAGAAAATTATTTTTTTGTCTTGTCCACAGTGCTCTCTGCTGACACCTGATGCCCATATCAGGAACTGTCCAGAGCAGGAGAAAATCCTCATAGCAAACCTGACAAAGAAATTCAAAAATCAAAGAATTTCCTTTGTAGCATACAGCTGCTAATAAGTACTGGAAGGATAAAGATTTTTTCAATAGAAGTAGTTTGCAAATCTGTTTAACTTTCTGGCAACAGTTCATTAAAAAATGTTTTTAAAATTTTTTTTTTCTCAGTGGAGATAACACCCCCCAGAGCTGCCTGGCAGTGGCTGACTTCCCTCTCTCCATTGAGAACACATACATGCTTGGCTATACGTAAAAATATGGCGATAAGATACATACCAATCGAAGAAGGGCTCGTAAATGACCACATTATTCTCCATCAGCTTCATCAGTGTTGGTGAATGACCAAGGAAAAAACTGTAAAGTATATATTATATATTACTAGGGAGGAAGACTAATGAATTTTTGATACATGTGTCTTTACAGAGGAAGAGGTTCTATGTTTGCTGTCTAAAGTGAAGACAAATAAGTCACAGGGGCCTGATGGGATACACCCAAAATTATTAAAAGAGCTTAGTGGTGAGCTAGCAAAACCGTTAACAGATTTATTTAACCAATCATTGGTAACAGGAGTCGTCCCCGGAAGATTGGAAATTAGCAAATGTCATGCCCATTCACAAGAAAGGTAGTAGGGATTAATCAGGCAACTACAGGCCAGTAAGTCTGACATCAATAGTGGGGAAATTAATGGAAACCCTACTAATTGAGAGGATTGTGGAACATCTAAAATCCCATGGATTGCAAGATGAAAAACAACATGGGTTTCAGGGAGATCATGTCAAACAAATCTTATGGATTTTTTTGACTGGGTGACTAAAATGATAGATGGCGGAGGGGCAGTAGACATCGCATATCTAGATTTTAGTAAGGCTTTTGACACTGTCCCACATAGAAGACTTATCAATAAACTGCAGTCATTGAGCTTGGACTCCCATATTGTTGAATGGATTAGGCAGTGGCTGAGTAACAGACAACAGAGGGTTGTAGTCAATGGAGAATATTCAGAACACGGTCTTGTTACCAGTGGGGACCTCAGGGATCTGTATTGGGACCAATATTGTTTAATATCGTCATTAGTGATATTACAAAAGGTCTCGATGCTAAGGTATTGGTCTTTTGCTGATGACACAAAGATATGTAACAGGGTTGATGTTCCTGGAGGGATCCGCCAAATGGAAAAGGATTTAGGAAAACTAGAAGAATGGTCAGAACTCTGGCAACTGAAATTTAATGTGGACAAGTGCAAAATAATTCATCTGGGGTGTAAAAACCCTCGGGCAGAATATAGAATATGTTACACAGTCCTGACCTCAGTATCTGAGGAGAGGGATTTAGGAGTAATTATTTCAGAAGACTTAAAGGTAGGAAGACAATGTAATAGAGCAGCAGGAAACACCAGCAGAATGCTTGGATGTATAGGGAGAGGTATAAGCAGTAGAAAGAGAAAAGTGCTCATGGATGTATAGGGAGAGGTATAAGCAGTAGAAAGAGAGAAGTGCTCATGGGTGTATAGGGAGAGGTATAAGCAGTAGAAAGAGAGAAGTGCTCATGGGTGTATAGGGAGAGGTATAAGCAGTAGAAAGAGAGAAGTGCTCATGGATTTATAGGGAGAGGTATAAGCAGTAGAAAGAGAGAAGTGCTCATGGGTGTATAGGGAGAGGTATAAGCAGTAGAAAGAGAGAAGTGCTCATGCCGCTGTACAGAATACTGGTGAGACCTCACTTGGAGTGTTGAGCACAGTACTGGAGGCCGTATCTCCAGAAGGATATAGATACTCTAGAGAGAGTTCAGAGAAGATACTAAACTAGTACATGGATTGCAGGATAAAACTTACCAGGAAAGGTTAAAGAACCTTAACATGTATAGAAGAAAGAAGAGACAGCGGGGATATGATAGAGACTTTTATATACATAAAGGGAATCAACACTGTAAAGGAGGAGAGGAGATTTACAGTATATAGGAGAAAAACTACCACAAGAGGACATAGTTTTAAATTAGAGGGGAAACGTTTCTGCAGTAATATCAGGAAGTATTATTTACTGAGAGAGTAGTGGATGCATAGAATAGCCTTCCTGCAGAAGTGGTCGCTGCGAATACAGTGAAGGAGTTTAAACATGCATGAGATAAGCATAAGGCTATCCTTCATATAAGATAGGGATAGGCATAAGGCTATCCTTCATATAAGATAGGGATAGGCATAAGGCTATCCTTCATATAAGATAGGGATAGGTATAAGGCTATCCTTCATATAAGATAGGGATAGGCATAAAGCTATCCTTCATATAAGATAGGGATAGGCATAAAGCTATCCTTCATATAAGATAGGGATAGGCACAAGGCTATCCTTCATATAAGATGGGGATAGGCATAAGGCTATCCTTCACATAAGATAGGGATAAGCATAAGGCTATCCTTCATATAAGATAGGGATAGGCATAAAGCTATCCTTCATATAAGATAGGGATAGGCACAAGGCTATCCTTCATATAAGATAGGGATAGGCATAAGGCTATCCTTCATATAAGATAGGGATAGGTATAAGGCTATCCTTCATATAAGATAGGGATAGGCATAAGGCTATCCTTCATATAAGATAGGGATAGGTATAAGGCAATCCTTCATATAAGATAGGGATAGGCATAAGGCTATCCTTCATATAAGATAGGGATAAGCATAAGGCTATCCTTCATATAAGATAGGGATAGGCATAAGGCTATCCTTCATATAAGATAGGGATAGGCATAAGGCTATCCTTCATATAAGATAGGGATAGGCATAAGGCTATCCTTCATATAAGATAGGGATAGGCATAAGGCTATCCTTCATATAAGATAGGGATAAGCATAAGGCTATCCTTCATATAAGGTATAGATAGGCATAAGGCTATCCTTCATATAAGATAGGGATAGGCATAAGGCTATCCATCATATAAGATAGGGATAAGCATAAGGCTATCCTTCATATAAGGTATAGATAGGCATAAGGCTATCCTTCATATAAGATAGGGATAGGCATAAGGATATCCTTCATATAAGATAGGGATAGGCATAAGGCTATCCTTCATATAAGGTATAGATAGGCATAAGGCTATCCTTCATATAAGATAGGGATAGGCATAAGGATATCCTTCATATAAGATAGGGATAGGTATAAGGTTATCCTTCATATAAGATAGGGATAGGCATAAGGCTATCCTTCATATAAGATAGGGATAGGCATAAGACTATCCTTCATATAAGATAGGGATAGGTATAAGGCTATCCTTCATATAAGATAGGGAAAGGCATAAGGCCTGTTTTGCAATAGCTGGAGGCACTCTGGTTGGGAATCACTGGTATAGGTTATGGTGCAACATTCTGGGAGTTGGAGGATTGGTTGGATAAATACCGGCCATTGCATGGCCGGTATTTTTAAAGGGGTACTCCGTTGGAAAACTTTTTTTTTTTTTTATCAATTGATGCCTATCCCTATTTTTTATCAATTATGCCTATCCCTATCTTATATGAAGGATAGCCTTATGCCTATCCCTATCTTATATGAAGGATTTTGGCCACCCGGACGGTATTTTTATATTAAAGGGTTACTCCGGTGGAAAACTTTTTTTTTTTTTTTAATCAACTAATGCCAGAAAGTAAAACAGATTTGTAAATTACTTCTATTAAAAAATCTTAATCCTTCTAGTACTTATTAGCTACTGAATACTACAGAGGAAATTATTTTCTTTTTGGAACACAGAGCTCTCTGCTGACATCACGAGCACAGTGCTCTCTGCTGACACCTCTGTCCATTTTAAGAACTGTCCAGAGTAGGAGAAAATCCCCATAGGAAACATATGCTGCTCTGGACAGTTCCTAAAATGGGACAGAGATGTCAGCAGAGAGCACTGTGGTCATGATGTCAGCAGAGAGCTCTGTGTTCCAAAAAGAAAAGAATTTCCTCTGTAGTATTCAGCAGCTAATAAGTACTGGAAGGATTAAGATTTTTTAATAGAAGTCATTTACAAATATGTTTAACTTTCTGGCACTGGTTGATTTAAAAATAAATAAATAAATAAGTACCCCTTTAATATAAATACCGACAGGGTGGCCATAATACCGTCTGTGCTGATAAAATAACTGCCAGGTGGCCCTTTCCTCATTCAGAACACATGTACTCTCGGCTGAGCCGAGCATACAAGTGTATGTATTTGTCCAGATTTACAATTTTACGGGTTTTAGGCGCTGCTTTATAACCAGCAAGATTTTTGTGTTTGGAGGTAAAGTTCATATTAAATACAGATGACTCTGAAGTGTTATCTGCTGCAAAGATATATAGATAGTAACTGCTGCACCTTGGAGCCGCAAAACCTTCAGGCTAAAAGGACTGGGGGCTAAAGGACTAAAATTTAGATAAGAAGAAGCACAAGAAGGGTATTGTTCTAGAGTTCAAGACCTTTTGAATAGGATCAGAGTGACCAAAAGAAGTAAAATCGGTTCAGATTTATAGTCCGTGCTTGCTGCAAATGAATACAAATGTATTGATTATATTAAAGAAGGCCCCTGTACATTTTTTAAGCTTATCTAGTACAGTATAGGCTATTATTAGAGACTAATGTAGCCTTGTGTATGCCTTGTGCGTACCTGTTTTAGCTTATGTGGCAGGCATGATTAGACTCCATTTTGGATGTAAATTCATCACTGAAGTGGTTCTGTAATGCTGCCTACATTTCCCATTAATCCTCTGGCTTTGGGTGTGGTGTTTGATCACTGCACCTGGTCATCTAATTAAGCTGCTAGTGCTGGACTTCACCCAGGTGAGCTCATTCGACTCATAAGTGGGTTGAGGTTAGTTCACATTACGTACAGTTTTGATGCATTTTCTTATTCAAAGTGTTTTTTTTTTTGTTTTTTTTTTTTAGAGATAAGGCGAAAGTGATTTGACCTATTCATAAAATCGAGGTGTTTTATAAAGATTTGACATCTTGAGGATGTGTTCGCACATTGAATTTGTACTGTATTTTGCACACTGCATGAAAATGAGACATTTTACAGTGATTTGCACTATTGCTTCTTTTTTTGCCACGATTTTGGGAAAATCACCACAAAAACAGAAAACCGCAGCAATAAATGCCATGTGTGAACACAGTCCCGGCATGGGTGTATATGTACTGTATATCCTGATCTTGTAGAGATAGCGGCAGCAGTATACAGATAGAGCTTGGAGGGGAGGTGAATAACTACTATATATATATACTGATCCCATAGAGATAGCAGCAGCAGCAGTATACAGATAGAGCTTGGAGGGGAGGTGTATAACTACTATATATATATATATATATATATATATATATATACTGATCCCATAGAGATAGCAGCAGCAGTATACAGATAGAGCTTGGAGGGGAGGTGAATAACTACTATATATATATACTGATCCCATAGAGATAGCAGCAGCAGCAGTATACAGATAGAGCTTGGAGGGGAGGTGTATAACTACTATATATATATATATATATATATATATATATATATACTGATCCCATAGAGATAGCAGCAGCAGTATACAGATAGAGCTTGGAGGGGAGGTGTATAACTGCTATATATATATATATATATATATATATATATATATATATATATATATATACTGATCCCATAGAGACAGCAGCAGCAGTATACAGATAGAGCTTGGAGGGGAGGTGTATAACTACTAGATATCCTGATCCCAAAGACATAGTAGCAGTATACGGATAGAGTTTGGAGGGGAGCTGTATAACTACTATATATACTGATCCCATAGAGATAGCAGCAGCAGTATACAGATAGAGCTTGGAGGGGAGGTGTATAACTACTATACATACTGATCTCATAGAGATAGCGGCAGCAGTATACAGATAGAGCTTGGAGGGGAGGTGTATAACTACTATATATACTGATCCCATAGAGATAGCAGCAGCAGTATACAGACAGAGCTTGGAGGGGAGCTGTATAACTACTATATATCCTGATCCCACAGAAATAGCAGCAGTATACAGATAGAAGTGAGAGGGAAGGGGTCTAGGATCAGAAGCAATTTAAGAGGTGATGATGTCATTTAAAGGAAGTCAGCTGTGACTTTTCCATTTTTACTGCAAAAAATTAAAATAAAATAAAAAGTCGCATGCTGACGCCATACAGGGGGGTTGTTTATTTTCAAGCTTAAATCAAGGGACAATGGAGGAGATTTATCAAAACCTTATCAAAAGTTGCTGAGTTGCCCATAGCAACCAATCAGATCGCTTCTTTCATATTTAACAAGGCCTCTGCAAAGTGAAAGAAGCCATCTGATTGGTTGCTATGGGCAACTGGGCAACTTTTCCTCTGGACAGGTTTTGATATATTTCCCCCTATGTATTTTTACGGTTAATGTACTACAAACGTCCAGGCCATAAAATAGACCAAAAAAAAAATAAATAAAAAGTATCAGAAAGTTGCAGGTCTTACCTGTCTCTGGGGGGTCCAGGGATGTGGTCCCACTTTAGGTGGGTGTAGTAGATATATCCACAGCATAGAAGGAAACCTATGAGGGCCAAGAGTAGGAGCAGAAGAACAGTCCCGGTAAGGACAGTCAAAATAGCCATGTTTTTTTTTTAAAGATTTTCTGCCGTGTTGCGGTGACACTTATAGTCAGACGAGGACAGAGGTTAACTGGGATTTGGGATCAGGTTGGGCAACGCATATATAGGCATTCCTGTAGGGTGATCCCTCCCCCACAAGAAGGTGTTACGTATGTTCGGACATATCAGGGTTACCATGTCGGTCTCTTTTCTACCTGATCTTTACTGAAACGGTGGTTACTAACTTGGGGGCTCCAACCTGTTGCAAAACTACAACTCCCAGCATGCCCGGACAGCCGTTGGCTGTCCGGGCATACTGGGAGTTGTAGTTTTGCAACAGTTGGAAAGGCACGGGTTGGAGACCACTGATACGCATGAGATTTCTCCTATTATATACTTTGTCAAAGCATGCTGGGAGTTGTAGTTTTGCAACAGATACGGGTTAGGCTGCGTTCACACGGCGGTCTCGACCACCCGTCCGTTCTTCTCCAGTCAAAAAAAAAAACAAATGCTCAGAAGTAAAAACAGATTAAAAAAAAACGGATCGAAAAAAACGGATGCAAACGGATGACATTAACCCTTTAAAGATGCAGGGTTTTTCAGTTTTTGCATTTTCGTTTTTTTTTTCCCTCATCACCTTGTAAAAATCATAACCCTTTCAATTTTGCACCTAAAAATCCATAGGTTGGCTTATTTTTTGCCCCACCTATTCTACTTTGTAATGACATCAGTCATTTTACCCAAAAATCTACGTTGAAACAGAAAGAAAAAAAATAATTGTGCGACAAAATGGGGAAAAAAAAAACGCCATTTGGTAAATTTTGGGGGTTTCTATGCAGGTTTGATTTTGTCGTACTTCTGGAAAAAATCATAACTACATGCAGGAAAATTTATACGTTTAAAATTGTCATTTTCTGACCCCTATAACTTTTTTATTTTTCCATGTTCGGGGGCGGTATGAGGGCTCATTATTTTGCGCCGTAATCTGACGTTTTTATCGGTACCATTTTTGCATTGACAGGACTTATTGATCGCTTTTTATAAAAATTTTTATGATATAAAAAGTTACCAAAAATACGCTATTTTGGACTTTGGAATTTTTTTGCGCGTGCGCCATTGACCGTGCGGTTTAATTAATGATATATTTTTATAGTTTGGACATTTACCACGTGTTTATTTTTATTTACACAGTTTTTTTTTATTGCAAAAAGGGGGGGGTGATTCAAACTTTTATTAGGGAAGGGGTTAAATGATCTTTATAAACTTTTTTTTTTTTTTCACTTTTTTTTTTTGCAATGTTATAGCCCCCATAGGAGACTATAACATGCAGTACATTCTTTCAATACACTGATCAATGCCTTTGCATTGCAATGATCAGTGTTATCGGCGGTTGATTTCTCAAGCCTGGATTTCAGGTTAGGCACCCTCCTGTTGCGTTCTAGCTGATCAGGACATCGAGATTTCACCGCAATGATCCCGATCAGCCTGACTGAGCTGCCGGGAAGCTTTTACTTTCATTTTAGACGCGGCGATCAACTTTGATCACCGTGTCTAAAGAGTTAATGCCGGACATCAGCCCGATCGGCGATGTCCAGCATTAGCCACGGGTCCTGGTTACTTATAGCAACCAGGACCCACCGGGTATGATGCGCGCTCACCTGCTGAGCACGCATCATACCTCGGGAGCCGCTTATGGATGTTTATAAACGACCATATGCGGCAAGGGGTTAAAGGCTCATCTGTTTTCCATAGACTTCAAATGTTAAATGTACTGTATCCGTTTTTTTCTTCCGTTTTTTTGACAGAAGAAAAAATACTGCATGTGTCATTTTTTTGCCGTAAAAAAAAAATGGAAATGAATGCAGACGAGTACAAACGGATGTAAACGGATTGTAAAAAAAACTTCCTTTGGAGCATACAGAAGCTGATAAGTACTGGAAGGATTAAGATTTTTTAATAGAAGTGATTTACAAATCTGTTTAACTTTCTGGCACCAGTTGATTTAAAAAAAACTGTTTTCCAGTGGAGTACCCATTTAAAGGGGATTTCTGTTAATTTAGGGTCCCTTCTAGAGATGAGCGAACTTACAGTAAATTCGATTTGTCACAAACTTCTCGGCTCGGCAGTTGATAACTTATCCTGCATAAATTAGTTCAGCCTTCAGGTGCTCCGGAGGGCTGGAAAAGGTGGATACAGTCCTAGGAAAGAGTCTCCTAGGACTGTATCCACCTTTTCCAGCCCACGGGAGCACCTGAAAGCTGAACTAATTTATGCAGGAAAAGCCATCAACTGCCGAGCCGAGAAGTTCGTGACGAATCGAATTTACTGTAAGTTCGCTCATCTCTAGTCCCTTCAAACAGTGGCTCAGTGGGGTTGCTGTGACCCCAACAGATAGAATATTGATTTCCTATGCTAAGTATGTATGTATGTAAATAAATAAATAAATAGAACCGGAAACATCCTTTAAATAAAGCCATGATAAATAAGAGAAATTCATGTACAGTACCGTTCTTTCAACACTAGGTGTCGTCATGGGCCTGTAATGGAATAGTATATAGACAGTGATAAGTTCTAAAGGATTATCTGGTTCATTGAGAGCAGAACTCCATGTACTAAAGTCATTTACTACTAGATTGCTTATTTTATCGACTTTATAACAAACGTAAATACAGATTCTGCTCACGGAAAATCTATAAACGCTCTTGGTGCTATTTATTGTAGAACCTAATGATACATTTAGAGATGAGTGAACTTACAGTAAATTCGATTCGTCACGAACTTCTCGGCTCGGCAGTTGATGACTTTTCCTGCATAAATTAGTTCAGCTTTCAGGTGCTCCGGTGGGCTGGAAAAGGTGGATACAGTCCTAGGAGACTCTTTCCTAGGAATGTATCCACCTTTTCCAGCCCACCGAAGCACCTGAAAGCTGAACTAATTTACGCAGGATAAGTCATTAACTGCCGAGCCGAGAAGTTCGTGACGAATCGAATTTACTGTAAGTTCACTCATCTCTAGATACATTGCCCATGTACATCACACTGCAGTCCAACGGCACTGTCACCACTGGGTATCACCACCACTCACATGGGGTTTCCCAAATGGGGCTCATGTGTCAAATAAGGGAAAAAACATTAACCCCTCAAAGTATAGGTTTTTGACAGAAAACTTCTATAAAATCCTTGTTACTGATCCTCTACCACTTCCATGCCAATGCTATCCTGGACAAGTAAGGCTGCATTCACATCTCATTTTTGCAATACGGTTCCCGTATCAGGTTATTTGTAAAAATAACAGCTCACTGCTTTCATTTTTGAAAAGGCCTCTGCAAAATGAAAGAAGCGAGTTGATTGGTTGCTATGGGCAACTGGACAACTTTTCCTTTGCACAGGGTTTGATAAATCTCCCCCATTGTGGATCTATAAAACAAGGATCCACACTATTATAGGTTCCCAATGGTAATCTTTACTAAGGAAAAAAAAATTCCTTATTATGAAAGTTTTTTTCATTTTTATTGCTGAGTTACTCTTTTAAAAGGGGTACTCCGGTGCTCTAGCGTCCTGAACAATTTGTTCAGGACGTGCGGAGGCGGTGACGACATGGCCACGCCTCCTCGTGATGTCACACCCTGCCCCCTCCTTTCATGTCTATGGGAGGGGGCATGTCGTCAGGCATGCCCCCTCCCATAGACATGAATGGAGGGGGCGTGGTGTGACGTCAAGGAGGCGTGACCGTAACATCATGACCACTGCTGCAGGAACCCGGCGTTATCTCCTTTGGATAGGGGATAAGATTTCTAGCAGCGGAGTGCCCCTTTAAAATTCATATCCAATTTGGACATCATTGTAACATTACATGATATGGTTAAAAGAGGCGGGGTTGTGACAACCTCTTGGTCTATTCATTGAAAACATTGTAACACTAGATACATGAACCACCATCATTGGTACGTGAGCATTGCGGATCACATGGACACCTGATCAAAATGTAGAACAGGTAAATTACAGGTTAAAAGAAATATGTATTTCGGGTGGGGTTAACCTTTATGAGGCCAGAAGAGTGATCCTTTTTTTTTTTTTTTTTTGTTTTTTTTTAAATCTGACAATCAATAAATGAGCAAAACCAAAACCGGAACACTTTTATTTATTAGAAAAAAAATTATAAAAAATCACAGTCCTTAAACCATCAACAATTCAAAATTTACAGTTAATAAAAAAATAATTTTCAAGATTTACGATTAATACATTATTAATACAAATTCTGGAGATTGTCCTTATTTGTCTTGAAGTATAGATTATATAAAAGATTATAGAAAGTGCCAGATCGGGTTGATTTCCGTATTTAAAGAGAATACTTGATCTGGAAATGTTGATTCACTGTGTAATACCTTCGGCAGGTTCTGCGGGGGCGGAGCTTGACACAGGGATTCAGAGAACACCTGAGAGGATCCCTGAGTTATTTGCTGCCCGTCACCAAAAAGCATGATGGAAATACATTTTTTGTGTCTTCGAATATAAAAGCCTGTGAATAGAGATGAGGGATTGATCATGGAGGTCCGACCTTTGGGTCCCCCTGCGATCTCCAGTTCGGGTCCCCTAGTTTCCTGACTCCATGGAGCGGCATATGCTGCTGCACTATTTATGGGAGCACTTGAGATACCTGAGAAATGTACTAGGGTACCTCTGGCGCTCACATAGACAATACATGAAGCACGTAGCCACCTCTGTGACAGAGGGGGAAATTTTTAGGGGCTGGAATACCCTTTAATAAATTCTTTCACTTCTGCTTTAAAAAAAAAAAAATGCATGCAAAGGTTTTTTAACCTTTTTCAATTGTATTTTTTAAACTATCTGCTCTAAGGATAAATTACCCACATTAATGGGGTACTCCGGTGGAAAACATTTTTTTTTAAATCAACTGGTGTCAAAAAGTTAAACAGATTTGTAAATTACTTCTATTACAAAATCTTTATCCTTCCAGTACTTTTTAGCAGTTGTATGTTACAGAGGAAATTCTTTGCTTTTTGAATTTATTTTTTGTTTAGTCCACAGTGCTCTCTGCTGACACCTGATGCCCGTATCAGGAACTGTCCAGAGCAGGAGAAAATCCTCATAGCAAAGCTATGCTGCTCTGGACAGTTCCTGCCACGGACAGAGGTGTCAGCAGAGAGCGCTGTGGACAAGACAAAAAAAGAAATTCAAAAAGCAAAGAATTTCCTCTGTAAAATACAGCTGCTAAAAAGTACTGGAAGGATAAAGATTTTTTTAATAGAAGTAATTTACAAATCTGTTTAACTTTCTGGCACCAGTTGATTTAAAAAAAATAAAATAAAAAAGTTTTGCACCGGAGTACCCCTTTAATTGGATGCATTTTCAATTTAATGAAGTATGAACATTCACCTTCTATTTACATATTAGGCCTTGCTTATCAAAAATATTTACTATTTATTTAATATTTATTGACCTGGCAACAAGGCCAGTTTTTTGTTATTGAGACTTTCTGATAAACGAGTCCGGTAAGATCAGTTCATTTATACACCCGAATATAATTGATGATCGATCGGTATCACAAAAATCCTAGAATCTCATTTGAAATTTTATTTTTTATTTTTTGTTTGGTACGTTTTAGGCTTGGATGTTTGACTAGGCCACATTACAACCTGAGGACTGTTGACGAACTTGAAACCCTTTAAATCCATCAACTCTCGGCGTATTCTGTGTGGCTGCATATGACGCCGGCGTCTTCCTGGTGACCGCAGTTGTGTTTGCCGATCTCCTTGTGCTTGCATTCCAGCAGGGTCTTCTCTTTCCCGGTGCAGTCAATATCATCGAGGAGGATGCGGAGGTTCCGTCCTTCCCCAAACTCTGCCTGTTTGGCCGCTTTTACAACATAGGGGAACCCCAGCTGGCGACACACCACACTCGCGGCCTTGCTGTTCCACAGGTCGTCACATACCGTTCCCCACTCTCCATTGATATAGATTTCCACCCGTCCACGGTCGGGTCTTTGACTGTTGGCCAAGCGCACTGCGCCGTTCCGTAACTCTGTAGAAGTCGCTTTGGAATCGCCACCACTTTGCGCCTTATTTTTCTTCCTGTGGCCTCTCCTTTCGTTGCTTTTACCACCCTTCTTTGTCTTTGGTGGTCTTGTTGTGGCCGGTCTGGCCGTGGTAGACGTCGGACTTTGCATCAGCTTTAGGAGCTGCTCCACCCAATCAGGTGTCGGACCGGCAGGAGGTTGTGGGGTCACCCTGGTCCTACCGGAAGATCTGGAGGTGGGTTTAACCTTTGGCCGTTTTGTTGGAGTTGTTTTTATTATTAATTCTGTCAATGAAGAAGAAAATAAGTGAAATATATGAACTGTGTACAGTGTAGATTACATCATGACCTTACTGTACCAGACTAACGCTAAGCATTGTCCAACATTTAGTGCCATACAGAAGGGGTGGAGGAACTAAAATCCGCTTTTTCTCCTATACATGAATTTGGGAGAAATGAAATACCATGTGCTGCTGGTGAAACTATTTAAGGTTTTCTGGACTTTAAAGGGGTACACCACTACCCCGGCATCCAGAACATTTTGTTCCGAGCGCTGGGTCCGGGCTGCGAGGGGTCGTGACGTCAGGGACATGCCCCTCGTGACATCAATTCACGCCTCCTCAATGCAAGTCTATGGGAGGGGGCGTGGCATATGCCACGCCCCCTCCCATAGACTTGCATTGAGGGGGCGTTCAGAACAAAATGTTCCGGATGCTGGGGCAGTGGAGTAACCCTTTAAAATGGATGACCTGAACCTTTGGATTCTGAGGGCTGACCAGCAATATGAAATGAAGCACCTTGGCTGATCAATGGTGGTCCGGGAGTGAGGCCCCCAGTCAAATATTAATAACTATTTAATTAAAGGATTTAAGGATGGGTTTCTATATATGCCCTGAACCCTAGCATAGCTTCCCTCTACCATGTTTGTACTGGATCAAAAGAGATATGGGAATGAACCCTAGGCAACTTAAAAGGGTACTCCAGTGAAAAACATATATACATATATTTTAATCAACTGGTGCAGCCAGAACGTTAAACAGATTTGTAAATTACTTCTATTTAAAAAATCTCAATCCTTCCAGTACTTCTCAGCTGCTGTATGCTCCACAGGAAGCTCTTTTCTTTTTGAATTTCCTTTCTGTCTGACCACAGTGCTCTCTGCCGACACCTCTCAGGAACTGTACAGAACAGGGTAGGTTTGCTACAGGGATTTGCTCCTGCTCTGGACAGTTCCTGACATGGACAGAGGTATCAACAGAGAGCACTGTGGTCAGACAGAAAGGAAATTAAAAAAAAAAAAGAACTTCCTCTGGAGCATACAGCAGCTGATAAGTACTGGAAGGATTACGATTTTTAAAAGAAGTAATTTACAAATCTGTTTAATGTTCTGACACCAGTTGATTAAAAAAAAAAATTGCTTTTCACTGGAGTTCCCCTTTAAAAGGTGTCTGTCCACCAAACAGACTCATCCCCTAGCACAGGATTGAATGGCGTGGCGGTTGAACATTTGCACTGCCACTCCATTCAACTCTGTACCCAGCTATCTTCGTATGGCCCACAGAGTTGACTGGAGTGGCAGCACCCATGCCTGACTGCTATTCCATTCACGTAGGGGGACCCCGATTCTTGATACTGGTGGGGGTCCCAGTAGTTGGACCCCAGCAATCAGACACTCATATCCTATCCTGCAGATAAGGGAGGAATCTGAGGAGTTATGATAAAAAAATCTACTGTTTCTGTTAGTAGCTCCTATGAAGATCTATGTGTCTCTATGGTAACAGACCACAAACAAATCCATTTAGTCTGATCCTGCAGTTGTGTGTAGCCCATTTCCATCTTTCTTACTTCTTGGTAAACAACAGACATTAAAAAGGTAGATACTTCCGGTTCCGGCACGGCCGATGTAGGCAGCACCTGAGGAGAGCTACTGCTCCCCCCCTAGCACTTACCAGCTCTACACCGGCCCCCGGACACTCACCGCGGGTCCTGCAGCTCCTCTGTGGAGTGTCGGGCATGGAGCAATTTCTGCAGAGCAGCGGTCCGGCAGTGTCACAGCCGCCCGTGGTCCCGGCCTCTGTACCATGCGGCGCAGCTAATATGGCCGCCGCCAGCACAGTGCTGCAAGTGGCAGCAAAGACTCAGACACTGCCACCACTGATGTCCCTGGCGGAGGAGGCTGCTATGGAGGTTGCCCAGCCACCCCAGGTATCCAGCTGTGATCACTGATAAGCCCCCTGCAGTACCTTCTCAAGGCCCTGTGCTCCTGGCCTCCCATGGAGCCTAAGTCCATACAGATTATCAACTTCTCGCAGCTGAGATGGCGCTATGCATCACCCCAAATGTGCAACACATCGTTGAGGAAATTTTAAAGGCTGCACACTACAGAATTTACAAATTGAGGTAAAGGAGCACTCCGGCCGCTTAAATGAGATGTAGCAGAGAGAGTCCCGCACCTGGAAGATGGTGAAACTCTTACAAAGCGGAGACTTCGCATCACTGAATCTGAACTTGCCAGGGTGAGTGAAAAGCTGGAGATTCTAGAAAACAGGTGCCGGCAAAATAATTTACACATTGTGGGGGTTAAAGAAACAGTAGCGCCCCCTGGCCTGCAATGTTTCTGAGAGCGAGGCCTCCCTAAAGCTTGGGTCTCTCCCATCCATGCGGAGTAGAAAGGGCACACAGAATTGGCCTCTGCCTCCTCACGAGATATTCCGGCAGCATTGGCCAATCGCCCACGCCAAGTTATCCTCCGCCTTCTGGACTTTAATGATAAAGTGGAAATACTACAGGCCTATCGGCGCTTACAGCAACCATTAACCCCTTAAGGACCCAGCCATTTTACACCTTAGGACCCGGACATTTTTTGCACATCTGACCACTGTCTCTTTAAACATTAATAACTGTGGAATGCTTTTACTCATCATTCTGATTCCGAGATTGTTTTTTCGTGACATATTCTACTTTAACATAGTGGTAAAATTTTGTCGATACTTGCATCCTTTCTTGGTGAAAAATCCCCAAATTTTATGAAAAATTTGAAAATTTTGCATTTTTTCTAACTTTGAAGCTCTCTGCTTGTAAGGAAAATGGATATTCCAAATATTTTTTTTTTATTCACATATACAATATGTCTACTTTATGTTTGCATCATAAAATTGACGTGTTTTTACTTTTGGAAGACACCAGAGGGCTTCAAAGTTCAGCAGCAATTTTCCACAAAATTTCCAAACTCACAATTTTTCAGGGACCAGTTCAGGTTTTAAGTGGATTTGAAGGGTCTTCATATTAGAAATACCCCACAAATGACCCCATTATAAAAACTGGACCCCTCAAAGTATTCAAAATGACATTCAGTAAGTATTTTAACCCTTTAGGTGTTTCACAGGAATAGCAGGAAAGTGAAGGAGAAAATTCCAAATCTTCATTTTTTACACTTGCATGTTCTTGTAGACCCAATTTTTGAATTTTTACAAGGGGTAAAAGGAGAAAATGTATACTTATATTTGTAGTCCAATTTCTCTTGAGTAAGGACATACCTCATATGTCTATGTAAAGTGTTCGGCGGGCGCAGTAGAGGGCTCAGAAGTGAAGGAGCGACAAGGGGATTTTGGAGAGTACGTTTTTCTGAAATGGTTTTTGGGGGGGCATGTTGCATTTAGGAAGCCCCTATGGTGCCATAACAGTAAATAAAAAACACATGGCATACCATTTTGGAAACTAGACCCCTTGAGGAACGTAACAAGGAATAAAGTGAGCCTTAATACCCCACAGGGGTTTCACGACTTTTGCATACGTAAAAAAAAACAATTCACTAAAATGTGTGTTTCCCCCCCAAACTTCACATTTTTGCAAGGGTTAATAGCAGAAAATACCCCCAAAAATGTGTAACCCCATCTCTTCTGAGTATGGAGGTACCCCATAAGTTGACCTGAAGTACACTACGGGCGAACTACAATGCTCAGAAGAGAAGGAGTCATATTTGGCATGTCGCATTTAGGAAGCCCCTATGGTGCCAGGACTGCAAAATAACCCCACATTGCATACTATTTTGGAAACTAGACCCCTTGAGGAACATAACAAGGGGTACAGTGAGCATTTACTCCCCACTAGTGTCTGTCAGATCTTTGGAACAGTGGGCTGTACGAAATTTCTCCTTTTACCTTGTCAAAATGAAAAGTATAGGGCAACACCAGCATGATAGTGTAAAAAATTCATTTGTTTACACTAACATGCTGGTGTGGACCCCAACTTCACCTTTTCATAAGGGGTGAAAGGAGATAAAGCCCCACCAAAATTTGTTAGGTAATTTCTCCCGAGTACGGCGATACCCCATATGTGACCCTAAACTGTTGCCTTGAAATACGACAGGGCTCCAAAGTGAGAGCGCCATGCGCATTTGAGGCCTGAATTAGGGATTTGCATAGGGGTGGACATAGGGGTATTCTACGCCAGTGATTCCCAAACAGGGTGCATCCAGCTGTTGCAAATCTCCCAACATGCTTGGACAGTCAACGGCTGTCCGGCAATACTGGGAGTTGTTGTTTTGCAACAGCTGGAGGCTCCATTTTGGAAACAGTGGCGTACCAGATGTTTTTCATTTTTATTGGGGAGGGGTATGTGTTTATGTAATGTTTTTTACTTTTTATTTTATTTTGTGGTAGTGTAGTGTTTTTAGGGTACAGTCACACGGGCGGGGGATTACAGCGAGTTTCCCGCTGCGAGTTTGAGCTGCCACGCAAAATTTGCTGCATTGCAAACTTGCAGCCTGATACTCACTGTAAGCCCCTGCCCATGTGAATGTACCCTGTACATTCACAGGGGGGGGGACCTCCAGCTGTTGCAAAACTACAACACCCAGCATGCACAGTCTATCAGTGCATGCTGGTAGTTATAGTTTTGCAACAGCTGGAGACAATGTTTCCCAACCAGTGTGCCTCCAGTTGTTGCAAAACCACTACTCCTAAACTTTCTCAGGCATGCTGGAAGTAGTAGTTCGGCAACATCTTTAGAGCCAGTTTTGCAACATCTGGAGGACTACAGTTTGCAGACCACTAATACAGTGGTTCCCAATCTGTGCCCTTCCAGATGTTGCTAAACTACAACTCCCAGTATGCCAAAACTGTCCAGGCATGCTGGGAGTTGTAGTTCTGCAACATCTGAAGGGCCAGATGTTACAGAACTACAACTCCCAGCATGCCTGTACAGTAAGGGCATTCTGAGGATGTGCAGTTTTGCAACATCTGGAAGGGCATAGTGGTCTCCAAACTGTGGACCTCCAGATGTTGCAAAACTGCAACTCCCAGCATGCCCAGACGCCAAGGGCTGTCTGGGCATGCTGGGAGTTGTAGTATACAGGGTCCCATTACAGCAATGCATGTCGCTTTACGGCGACGTGCATTGCTGTAAAGGGCCCGACCGCGGCTGAAGAGGAACTCACCTGTCGCCGCCGCCGTCTTCATCACCGGGATCCGGGTCTTCAGGGACGTGGTAAGTACCGGGGCCGGGCCCCAGCACTCCCCCGTCCCCCGCCGGGTCCTCCGGTCTTCCTCCCGTCCTCTCCGGACTTGCAGGGGCCGGGCAGGGCGGGAGGAAGTAAACCCCCCCCCCCCTGCGATTGGTCGGTTAGCTAACCAACAGTCCGCAAGGGATAGGAGGAGGTGGCAGGCTTCAGCATGGTCCTGGCTGTCTGTGACAACTGGGATCATGCAAAATTACCGGGCGGTCGGGTCCCAGAGACCCGATCAGCCCGGTATCGCCGCAGATCGCAGGGGCGATTTCCCTCACAATTTGCGACGATGGCTGACATGGGGGGCCTACATGAAGCATTTCAGCAGGCATCCACTTCCGATCTCTGCCCGGCAGGGACCGGAAAACGCCAGGACGTACGGGGACGTCCTGGGTCCTTAAAGCGGGGACGTCCTGGGTCCTTAAGGGGTTAAAGGGGTACTGCAGTGAAAACCTTTTTTCTTTTAAATCAACTGGTGGCAGAAAGTTAAACATATTTGTAAACTACTTCTATTAAAAAATCTTAATCCTTCCTGTACTTATTAGCTGCTGAATACTACAGAGGAAATTCTTTTTTTGGAATGCTCTCTGATGACATCACGAGCACAGTTCTCTCTGCTGACGTTATTATAATAATAATAAGGCTTTATTTATTGTTGTCCTTAGTGAGATTTGAACCCAAGTCCCCAGTACTGCAAGGCAGCAGTGCTAACCACTGAACCACCATGCTGCCCTTAGCATATATCTGCTATGCACGGTTGCTAAAATGGACAGAGATGTCAGCAGAGAGCACTATGCTCGTGAGATCATCAGTGTTCCAAAAAGAAAGGAATTTCCTCTGTAGCCGGGGAAAAACCTGCCTTACTAGCCTTAGATGCCGAAAAGGCTTTTGATAACGTCCAGCGAGACAGGCTGGGGTTGGTGCTGGACCGAGCGGGCCTACAGTGCTCTTTTCGTTACTATTTAACAGGGGTATACCGGACCCCAGTAGCAAGGGTGTGTACTCAGGGTATCCTTTCGGCTCCTATTTCTCTATTTAAAGGGACTAGACAAGGCTGCCCTCTTTTCCCCCCTGTTTGACCTGGCACTTGAGCCTCTGGCTAGACCTTTGTTGACCTCGACTATATACTCGGGGATACAGGTGGGGGGGGGGAAAGGCGTTAAGATCACTGTGTTCGCGGATGATGTCTTACTATTCGTTGACTCCCTGGACACGTCGTTAGGACTCTGACTCATTTGCGCCTTTGTTGGGGATTTTTCGGGTTACAAAATTTATCTCAATAAAATCGGAATTGCTTGCCTTGGGAAGCACCCCGCCACGTTGGCTTCCTACTGTAGCAGGGCTGAGCATCAGGATTGCCCCCTCTTCCGTTACCCATTTGGGGATAAAAGTGGGTAGAACTCCGGACACGATCTATACTTTTAATTACCCTCCCCCTTTTCCCCAAAATACGAGCAGAATTATTGAGATGGGGAAGCCTTCCACTCACCTTTATGGGCAGATGCCACCTCCTTAAAATGGTTAGTTTTTCTAGGCTCCTTTACCCCTTGCAGACCCTCCCCTTGCTGTTGAAGCATGTAGATGTATGTAATCTCAACTCGCCCTTTATAAAATTTATATGGGCGGGCAAGCTACCGCAGATCGCTTTTACTAAACTTATGCTGAGCAAACAAGAAGGGGGTCTCAATTTTCCAAATGTGAGGGGGTACAACCTGTTCTGTTTGTTCCGTTTTGTCATAGATTGGATACACGGATCCTCCTTTCACGCCATCATGGACTTGGAGAGGGCATTGGTGACTCCTTGGGATCTAACAGCCCTTTTTCACACTTACTACTCTGAATTGCCTTCCTGGGTGAAGCGTTCTGCTCTACTGAGTGACACGGCGGTGACGGGGAAGGAGGTGAGGAAACTATTTCAGCTCCCCTTTGTAATCTCCAAACATCTTCCCTTAGCTGGCCATCCGGAATACCCCAGGGACACCCCTTCCCAGACATTAGCCTTTTAGGCCTCTAAAGGTTTGACCACAGTCCATCACCTCATAGATAGGCCTAACAAGAGGTGGCTATCACCACAGTCTCTGTTATCCAAATTTGATTTACCGCCCACGCACGTTTTTCCTTTACTTCAATTGCATTCTTTTAGTGACTACTCGCTTGAGAAATCTGGCCAAGGAATCGCTAGACCACGAATTAGACTTCCTAATAGGTACTAGCCCTCGGAAAATTACTATTTCTACCATTTACCCCGCTCTCAGACGTGTACTTCTCAAAACTGACCCGGCTACAGGTCTTCTCCTCCCTGGGTCCCGGGAGACGATATTTCTGAATGTGTATTGAGTGGCTGGCAAGTGGTCAGTCATTGCATTATCAACGAGCGATGGCGTGAAACTTACTTCAAATTTGCACACAAGGCCCTTTATGGTTTCAATATCCTCCCAAAAAAGGCAGATGACGGAGTTACATGACTGCAGGATCAGCCAACACAGTTTGTTGTAACAATGGAAACCCCACACATCTGCACAAAATGGTTGAGATTTATAATCAAGAATATTGGCAAAGTTGCCTCATTTTTCTATTTTAGATATATTGGAACAATAAAAAATGGATGCAAAGTAGACCCTTCTCTTAGCCATTACACCGATTAGAAAAAAAAATAAAATTATAAAAAAATATGTAACTTTCTAAATCTGGTGGAAAATGGGTTAAACCTAAGAGTAGTGATTTAATAATGCTGCTACTTGATACTACGTGGAAGTCACAGAGTTCTTCATCTGGTCCAGATCCTATCAGACCTCCCTCTATGCCAGCACTTTATGTACTATTAATAGTCTCTATGATGAGAGTGCTGATCTGAGAGCAGACCTGCGTCACAGCCTCACAGAACGGGCCAATGGGTCATTGTGCATGTAGATTACTTGCATAACGACGATTCCATGGAAAAGATCTTTGTTGCCAAGACAACCAACACAGCTCAAGAACCATTCTCTGAACAGCGCTGACCTACATACGCCCGTGGCCAGAGGACCAGCGCAACATTCTCTGAGCAAAACTCTGATGCGCTGCCCAATAACAATAGCCTGCCTGCTGTCAAAGACATAATTCACACTGCACAATCATTGAAAGAAAATGATTGCGCTTAATGTTTAAAACTGAATGTTTTGTGTTGTACTGATCCTGTATCAGTCCTGAGTTATATCCTGTATTATACTCCAGAGCTGCAGTCACTATTCTGCTGGTGAGGTCACTGTGTACATACATTACTTCTCCTGTACTGATCCGGAGTTATAGCCTACATTATACTCCAGAGCTGCACTCACTATTCTGCTGGTGAGGTCACTGTGTAAATACATTACATTACTTATCCTGTACTGATCCTGAGTTATAGCCTACATTATACTCCAGAGCTGTACTCACTATTCTGCTGGTGAGGTCACTGTGTACATACATTACATTACTTATCCTGTACTGATCCTGAGTTATATCCTGTATTATACTCCAGAGCTGTACTCACTATTCTGCTGGTGAGGTCACTGTATACATACATTACATTACTTATCCTGTACTGATCCTGAGTTATATCCTGTATTATACCCCAGAGCTGTATTCACTATTCTGCTGGTGGGGTCACTGTGTACATACATTACATTACTTATCCTGTATCAATCCTGAGTTAAATGATGTACTATACTCCATACTATACTATCTCGTAGTAATCCTAAGTAACAATCTGTTACTAATTTATCTACCAGCCTTATAGTCTATCCCACTGCAGATTTATATGGTGCAAAATCTTCATTGATAACTAAATCTTTGCGGTTGGTTGTTTCCCAGGTGGCTTGTGACCACTTTGGGAGATTTGTGGAATTGCACTGTTCCCTGGGTTCTTTTTCCTTTCTTCTTGTCTCTGTTTATGTACCTCCTCCTTTTCAGATCTCTGTATTGGATTACTGACAAACTGTTGTCTTTTCCTTCTGACCCAGTCCTTTTTATAGGTGACTTTAATGTGGCTCCAGATCCCCAGCTCGACCTGCTGCTGCTGCTGACCACTGCTGCTGACCCTGGCTCTCCTACCTTTACTGACTGCCGCCTGGCGCTGGGCCTGACCGACCTCTGGAGACGGAAGTGCCTGACTGCAACTGCATGCCGGGATGTGAGCATGTATGAGTGTCTGGTTTTGTTTGTCTGTGTTGGGCCTTTCTCCAGTCAGGTCTCGGATCAGGCTCTTATAAGCTGAAGGCATGTGTTTAATCCTAAATGTACAAAAAAGGAAGTTGCAACAGCACTCTAGGTAAAAAAAATGGAGGCTCTTAGCACATTTTTTGATCAAAATGTGGCACCCTCTTTAGCCGTGCACCCCACCCCTCTCAGACTGGAGGTGGTTTAGTCAATGGAGGATCCAACATGTCACACAGTCAGAGGCTATATGCACAGCAGAGGTGAGTTATCATGTTAGGGTCCCATCCGATATGAGGCCCCCTCCGCGTGGTGGATGGGGGGGGGGGGCACATTTTGATCAAAAAGTGCTCTAAGAGCCTCCATTTTTTGACCTAGAGTGCTGTTGCAACTTTCTTTTTTGTACATTTTGTATTTGCCACAGCAGCGGGCACCTGTGTATTCGGTTGTTGTGCTGGCTATTTTTCCTTATGTGTTTAATCCTACCTTGAATCCCTGTGTTTGTTCTGATACTGGTCTCTGAGACCTACGGTGACTGTTGTTTTTCTGTTTCACACACTATAGACACACTATATTATATATATATATATATATATATATATATATATATATATATACACACACTATATATATATATATATATATATATATATATATATATATATATATGATATACAGTACATAGATGTTTTGCCTCTTTAAATATTTTGCAGAGCATTTCTGCACTTACTTTCTTTTGGTACAAAGGGCAAAGTGGCGCTCCTCGTCTTCACTGGTATCGGATGGAAACGGCATTTGCCCGGCGGGGCCCTCCTGTGGCAACAGAGAGTACTTATCAAAGCGTGTAATTCGGAGCCTGAGAGAAAGCTTCCCGGAGATCAGCTGCCATTTACAGCAATCAGAGCCCCAGAGCGACTGCACATAAGAACCATCCATCTGATGTGTATTCCTAATTACGGCGCATTAATGATTCATGACGGCGCTCGCCGGGCAATTTGAGCGATAAATTCATCAGTCCGCAAGCACAAGGGAGGACCGCCAGGCCTCATGATCGCAGCCCGGGCACATCTGCCAGAGCGTTAATTTGCCGGCGTCATCCGATAAGCAGTGCAGGTATTACCAAGCACCGGGAGGCTGAATACATTACGATAGCTGTGTCCGGTGTCGCCTTACGTGTTTTCGTGTAGCGGTTGTCACAACCATAATGGGATCATTGTTGTTCTTAATTAGATGGAGAATAATTCCGGATGAGATAGAGATCTGTCTATTATGTTCCAGCACATATTTAATGTGTTGTGTTTTTTTTTTTGGCATAACTAATGTATCCTGTTATAACTAGTGCAAAAGTTTTGATCGGTCAGGGTCTTAGCACTTAGACCCTGACTAATTACTAGAACGAGCAGGGAGACAAGCACGTGGTTAGGGACTCTCCCTGCTCCCAGCCTTTTGCTGTCTGTTGTAATTTCGCAGTAGCTTGAGAGCTACAGGTAGAAAAAGACAGTGGTCTGCAAACCGTGGACCTCCAGCTGTTGCAAAACTACAACTCTTAATATGGGCATTCTGAAAGTTGTAGTTTTGCAACAGCTGGAGTCACCCTGGTAGGAAAACACTGCCATAGACTTACATTATACGTTTGTTGCTATCATGTGTCACAAAGACGAAAGCACACACTTAGTGATCTCATCTCCCGGCTGGATCTAGCAATAGGTCAGGGTCTGAACACTCAGACCCCGACTGATCAAAATGTCTTTGCAACATGCCAAAAGTTTATTTAAAGGAAAACGGTCATCTGTTGACCCACACTAAACACAATACACTGGGTTATAGTGTGGATGAACAGGAGACTAATGAGGGGTTAATGGGTTAAATACGTTCCTGCAGGCCGGAGATCTGTTCCTGCGAAGATCTTCTTCCATAGTGAATTGCGCGCCGTGGCCGGGCCAGCTGGCTTAATATGGATATTCATTGCCGCGGGTCATGTGAGCACTGCGCCAACAGAGCGCTAATGTGACCAGCGGAAATGAATATTCATATTGAGCCGGCGGGCCCGCCTCCAGCGCGCAATTCATTATGGAAGAAGATCTTCGCAGGGACAGATCTCCGGCCTGCAGGTACTTATTTAACCCATTAACCCCTCATCGGTCTCCTGTTCAACCACACTATAACCAATGTATTGGGTTTAGTGTGGGTGAACAGATGACCATTTTCCTTTTAAAGTGGCAGTGCCCATTTAAATTATAAACATTTGATAAATTCCGGATAATTTCACCTTGAGGTGTCTATAATCTTGTACACGACACCGGTGGGGGATGTGGCACTTGGTATACCAGTAGACATGAAGTAAAGTTCTCCTAAAAAAGAAGACAAAATTTAGGAAAATTTATATCAAAGGGAATTTTTTCAGAGATTATATATATATATATATATATATATATATATATATATTACCTATAGTAAAAAGTCGTTGTTCAACCTTCAAGTATTTATAATATATAGAATTTTTGGAATCATTTTTTATCGCTTTCCTTTTATGCATTATTATTATTATTCAGTGCTTGCAATACCCAGGGTCACCGAATTTGCTAGAGCGTTCTTTGAAAGGGCTTTTTTGTTCCGACTAATAAAGAAAGCCCTTTATAAGTCTTAGCAGGTAAATTGGATGTTTTTGAGAGTTTTTGATGTTTTTGAGAGTTTTTGTATCTTGTATTCGCCTAGCTCAGATAGACACGTTTGCAATAGACTGACTTTTATTGCTGCATTTTCATAGTTTGTATTACCATTGTTCAATTACCTAACCTTGAAAATTTTTTGCCACTGAGCCTAAAAACACTGCTGAAGGGTTAACAAAAACCTGCAAAAGTAAAAATGCAAACATGTGGGTATGGCATTTTTTATTTCACTATTGACTGCTAGCTTACATCCTGCAGCTGTGTTTTTGGCCAAAAAGTATCATGCGGCAAGTATGGCATTATTTGGGGTGTTTTTGGACATAAAAATGGGCCCCGATTTACTATTGCATACCCCACCTGGGTTGTGCACCAAAATGTGGCACATTGCGCCACAAATTGGGTCTGCACCAGAATTTCCACCCCCCCCAAAAAAAAAAAAAAACACAGACCAGCTCTCCATTTGATTTAGAAAACCAGCAAAACGGGTGTGACCACCAGGAAAAGGGGGTGTGGCTGCCGAAAAAAGGAGTGTTCCAAACATTTTCAAAAAATCCCAACATATTTACTAAGGTTTCCACGGAAATGTTGGTGGATTTGAGACCTGGAAAACCCGACAGCTCAGAGCAGTTGTAAGAGAAAGTGAAAAACGTAGGGAACCATTAGTGAATACCGTGAAAAAATACTTGCCGGGAAACAAAACCCACAAAGAAAACTACACTTCACTCTTGGTAAATTTTAAAGAGAAATCCAAAAAGAAATGCATTTCCTGTGATGTCCTGACCACAGTGCTCTCTGCTGACCTCTGCTGTCCATTTTAGGAACTGGAGAAAATCCCCATAGCAAACATATGCTTCTCTGGACAGTTCCTAAAATGGACAGCAGAGGTCAGCAGAGAGCACTGTGGTCAGGACATCACAGAAAATGCATTTCTTTTTGGATTTCTCTGTACTATACAGCCCCTAAAAAGTACTGGAAGGATTAAGATTTTTTAATAGAAGTGATTTACAAATCTGTTTAACTTTCTGGCACCAGTTGATTTAAAAAAAAAAAAGTTTTCCACGGGAGTACCCCTTTAAAGGGGCACTTTGTAGGAAAAAAAAATGTTTTCAAATCAACTGGTGCCAGAAAGTTATACAGATTTGTAAATTACATCTATTAAAAAATCTTAATCCTTCCAGTACTTATCAGCTTCTGTATGCTCCACAGGAAGTTGTGTAGTTCTTTCCAGTCTGACCACAGTGTTCTCTGCTGACACGTCTGTCCACGTCAGGAATTGTCCAGAGTAGGAGCAAATCCCAATAGCAAACCTCTCCTGCTCTGGACAGTTCCTGACATGGACAGAGGTGTCAGCAGAGAGCACTGTGGTCAGACAGAAAATAACAACACAACTTCCTGCGGAGTATACAGCAGCTGATAAGTACTGGAAGGATTAAGATTTTTAAATAGAAGTAATTTACAAATCTGTGTAACTTTCTGGCACCAGTTGATTCTTAAACATTTTTTTCCACTGGAGTACCCCTTTAAAAGGAGGATACAGACTATCCCAACCCTTTACCCCAAGATCTTGTGCGGACAGTCATTCACCCACTAGCTCTTTGGCTATAGAGATATAGGATAGGGCTTGAGTTTATCCCATGTACCTGCTTCATCCTCCGCAAAAGAGATTATGTACTGATAATAGTTATTGATAAGGCCGGGGAACATGCACGTCTGTCCCATCCCCATACAGATCTCATGGTACTGCCACTCCCCTGTATTCTGGTTTTCCTTCAAGGCCATCAATCTCCTGTACAGATGGAAAAAACAAAAACTCAATTTAAAAAAATTGTGTCAATCCACAAATGTAATATTTGTAAACAATTTTAAAGTTACATAAAGAAATACAGCAATTCTGCCAAATTCTAATTCTATGCACTAGTTCAGTGGTCTCCAAACTGTGGACCTCCAGCTGTTGCAAAACTACAACTCCCAGCATGCCCGGACAGCCGTTGGCTGTCCGGGCACGCTGGGAGTTGTAGTTTTGCAACATCTGGGGGTCCACACTTTGGATGACCACTGCCCTAGATATATTATTCATTTTATACTTTTCTTTTTTTTTTTTTTTTTTTTTTTTAACACCTGAATGGGTCAGAGCAAAACTGACACTACTGGGTCCCGACGGATCCCATTGACTTCAATGGAGTCCGTCGGGTGTCTGGTATTTTAAAGGAGTGTGAACAAGCTCTAAGCCAGCTAAGAGCTGCCATAGAAAAGAAAGAAACATCTTCTGTGTCTTTCAAGAAGACAATTATAACATATTATTGAACCATGTAAAAAAAGAAAAAAAAAGAAAAAAAAAGAAATAAAAAAAAAATAACAACCCCAAAAGTAAAGCCGAACTCCAGACGAAAAAAAAAATGTCTTCAAAGCAATTGGTGTCTGAAAGTTTGTAAATTGTATGCTCTCTGCTGCCACCTCTGTCCATGTCAGGAACTGTCCAGAGCAGGAACAAATCCCGTTAACAAACTTCTCCTGCTCTGAACAGTTCCTGACATGGACAGAGGTGTCAGCAGAGAGCACTGTGGTCAGACTGGAAAGAACTACACAACTTCTTCTGGAGCATACAGCAGCTGATAGGTACTGGAAGGATTAAGAGTTGTAAATAGAGGTAAATTACAAATCTTTTTAACTTTCTGGAAACCAGTTAACCTGAAAAAAAATTATATTTATTTCACAAAAATGTTGTGTCCCCATACTATTCAGAATATAATCCTGTCCGGCTGCAGCACCATCTTTTTCCCAGCTGAAGCACAGGCATAGACAAAGTCTGGGAAGTGAGGGCTGGACTAGCACTCCTCTGTGCTCACTCCTGTCCTATCAGACTGCAGCATGAAAACAGAGAGGAGGGGGTTAACAGAGCAGCCTGCAGTGATTGGATGAAGAGACCCAGCACAGCAGACTCAGGGAAGAAGTGAATGCATGGTGAGTGAGGGCGGGCTCAGTGCTAGTCTCAGACACGCCCCCCCCAAGTAGTGGATGTCAGAATGAGTGAGCAGCAGAACAGGGATTTGTGAGCCAAATACAGAAGCCAGACACATAACAAAAAGACATGTAAAGCATCTGCATGACAGATAAGTATTATTTTTTTTCTGTGATATGACAGGTATGCGTTAAAATCCGATTTTAAACAGAAGAATTCCCTTATGGATTATCTATGCTCCATCTGTTTCAGATTTTCCGGGATTCCACATTATTATTGCGGTTCTATAGATGATATAACCTTCCGGATGATCACATAAGATTATGGGAATTTCACTGCATTACTGAAGCTTATAGCACTTGATAAGGTTAGACGTACCCGCTCATAAAATCTCCGAATATATAAAGTCCATTAAGGTTTGGATATTCGCAGCCTCTGTACACGTACCCACCAGTGACTGATTTCCCCAGTTTATGAGGATAGGCGAAAATCGGAAGAACGTCATCTGTGCAGAAACATAGTGGTTGATTTAGATAACATCTATAGATTGGGATTACAAAAAATTTACATATTATCCAAATATCTAATATATTCCATAATCCGTATTTTGGCCAAAAAAACCCTGACCCCCCACATGCTTCTTCAGATGATTGTTTAACCTTATAGCAGGGTTTGCCAACCGGGGTGCCTCCAGATGTTATAAAACTACAACTCCCAGCATGCCCGGACAGCCTTCGGCTGTCCGGGCATGCTGGGAGTTGTAGTTTTGCAACATCTGGAGGCACCCTGGTTGGGAAACCCTTCCCTATAGTAATTGGAGTTTGGTACAGGTGTACGGGTATTGCAGACAAAATGTGGTCACATTAGGGTTGCAGAATGAAGCTTAATAGACAGTTTACGGTATAAAATAAGAGAATGTATAAGATATGAGAGCTCACCATCACTAGTCCTACAGCACCATTTGTTTCATTCCAGCATAGCTGCATCTATGCATTTCATTACTGTAACTGGGTCATGTAATCACCAGTCTGACCCACAGAAAAAAACATGGCTTAATGTGTAAGAGGAAGGGGTCAGTCCTGGGTCAGGTGAGTTCTTGTGAACTCCAAGATGACATAATAATGATGCCTTCTAGCAGTTCAAAGCCCCCTCCCCACCCAGCTCTATCTGTATACTGCTCCTGCCATCTCTATGGGATCGGAATATGTAGTAGTTATACACCTCCCATCCAGCTCTATCTGTATACTGCTGCTATCTCTGTGGGATCAGAATATATAGTAGTTATACACCTCCCATCCAGCTCTATCTGTATACTGCTGCTATCTCTGTGGGATCAGGATATATAGTAGTTATATATCTCTCCTCCAGCTCTATCTCTATGGGATCAGAATATATAGTAGTTATACACCTCCCATTCAGCTCTATCTGTATACTACTACTACTATCTCTATGGGATAAGAATATATAGTAGTTATATACCTCCTATTCAGCTCTATCTGTATACTGCTGCTGCTATCTCTATGGGATCAGGATATATAGTAGTTATACACCTCCCATCCGGCTCTATCTGTATACTACTACTGCTGCTGCTGCTATCTCTATGGGATCAGAATATATAGTAGTTATTATACACCACCGATTCAGCTCTATCTATATACTACTGCTGCTGCTGCTGCTATCTCTATGGGATCAGAATATAGAGTAGTTATACACCTCCCACTCAGCTCTATCTGTATACTGCTGCTGCTGCTGCTGCTATCTCTATGGGTTCTGGATATATAGTAGTTATACACCTCCCCTAAGGCTGTATTATTATTATTTTTTTTTTTTGCCATGATTTTCCCATGGCAAAAAATGTGCTCTTTATCCCAACGGCACAAATCGAAGTAAAAAAAATGTGCGTGTGTGTGTGTATATATATTTTTTTATTTTTTTTTTTTTTTTTTTTTAACAGCAGTTTTGGAAAATCCAGGCAAAAATACACTTTAAATAAGAAAATGTATCAAAACTGCATGTAGTGTGAACTGATATCAACCCACTTAAGAGTCTCAGCTGTTTAGGTTTCTGGATTTTAGCCAGGTGATTAGGTTTGTCTCATTAAGTGAATTGCACTGACGAGACTCTAAACCTCTCTCTCTGCAAAGCCAGAGGAATAGGAATTAGTATGAGTAAGAACCCATGCCTGTCACATCTGATAAAACAGGTAAGCACAAGAACCTTTACATTATTCTCTAATACTGCCATATACTGCACTATATAGAAAAAAACTAGTTCCCGGAGTGCTTCTTTAAGACAAAAAAAAGCTTTATACATCCAGAAATGGCTGGGTACTTATAGAGAATTTTTTTGCAATTATTAGATACAGTAAATCATTAACAAATTCATAAAAAAGTAACATTATTAACACAAATCTCCAACCAGATCTGAAGAGGTGAATGCGGCCGTGCTGGCTCCTACAGCCTGAGAATCTAACAGTAAAGTGCAGAACATTGCAGCCTATGCTAAGACGTAACCTCAGAAACTCCAGAAATGGTGGGAGTTGTCATGGAGCTTAAAGGCCATAGAGCAAAGTATTGTTAGGGAGAATTTAACACGGCTTGGCATGAATGAAGCGGGCCCCAGGGCGACACTGAAGCTGCCGCTTTGGGTACATATTCCAACTCGTGGCACAAAATAGCTGTGAATGGAGGGTGTACATACTATAGACAGACCAGACGGCTGCTATGGGGCCCTTAAGGGTGTATTCACACTTACAGTATCCAAGGCATATTTGATGCACAGGATTTGAAGCTGCAGATTTGAAAAAGTGTTCAGTCATTTCCTTTACATTGAAATCTGCAGCTTCAAATCCTGTGCATCAAAAATGTCCAGAATATGGTATGTATGACTAGACCATGATGAAGAGTTGTTCTCATCCCCATTGCTACTAACAGGCAAGATGCTCTGCAAGACTACAGTCTCCAGGAAACCAGGTAGTGGGGAATTGGAATAAGGGTTAAAGGGGTACTCCGGTGGGGGAAAAAAAAGGTTTTAATCAACTGGTGCCAGAAAGTTAAACAGATTTGTAAATTACTTCTATTAAAAAATCTTAATCTTTCCAGTACTTATTAGCTGCTGAATACTACAGAGGAAATTTTCTTCTTTTTGGAACACAGGGCTCTCTGCTAAATCAGGAGCACAGTGCTCTCTGCTGACACCTCTGTCCATTTTAAGAACTGTCCAGAGTAGGAGAAAAGCCCCATATCAAACATATGCTGCTATGGTCAGTTCCTAAAATGGACAGAGAAGTCAGCAGAGAGCACTGTGCTCGTGATGTCAGCAGAGAGCTCTGTGTACCAAAAAGAAAATAATTTCTTCTGTAGTATTCAGCAGTTAATAAGTACTGGAAGGATTAAGATAATTTAATAGAAGTAATTTACAAATCTGTTTAACTTTCTGGCACCAGTTGATTAAAAAAAAAAAAAAAAAGTTTTCCACTGGAGTACCCCTTTAAGGCCCCCATACATTTTAGAAAAAAAAGTTGGCCTGGTGGCCTCCTAACTCTCTGAAATATGATGTCAGGGGGACAGAAGGCTCTGGCATGTTGAATTTCAGATTCCAGAACTTTCAGAGAGATAAGAAACTGCCAGAGGAGTCTGGCCGCAGCTTACCTCTCCTCTTTCTCTATACACTGCTCAAAAAAATAAATGGAACACTTAAACAACACAATGTAACTCCAAGTCAATGACACTTCTGTGAAATCCCACTGTCCACTCAGGAAGCAACACTGATTGACAATCAATTTCACATGCTGTTGTGCAAATGGAACAGACAACAGGTGGAAATTATAGGCAATTAGCAAGACACCCCCAATAAAGGAGTGATTCTTCAGGTGGTTCCTATGCTTCCTGGCTGATGTTTTGGTCACTTTTGAATGCTGGTGGTGCTTTCACTCTAGTGGTAGCATGAGACGGAGTCTACAACCCACACAAGTGGCTCAGCTAGTGCAGCTCATCCAGGATGGCACATCAATGTGAGCTGTGGCAAGAAGGTTTGCTGTGTCTGTCAGCGTAGTGTCCAGAGCATGGAGGAGCTACCAGGTGAAAGGCCAGTACATCAGGAGACATGGAGGAGGCCATAGGTGGGCAACAACCCAGCAGCAGGACCACTACCTCTGCCTTTGTGCAAGGAGGAGCAGGAGGAGCACTGCCAGAGCCCGGCAAAATTACCTCCAGCAGGCCACAAATGTGCATGTGTCCACTCTTATAGGCCAACACCATGCAGTACATTTGGCATTTGCCAGAGAACACCAAGATTGGCAAATTCGCCACTGGCGCCGTGTGCTCTTCATAGAGGATAGCAGGTTCACACTGAGCACATGTGACAGACGTGACAGAGTCTTGAGACGCCGTGGAGAACGTTCTGCTGCCTGCAACATCCTCCAGCATGACCGGTTTGTCGGTGGGTCAGTAATGGTGTGGGGTGGCATTTCTTTGGGGGGGGTGCACAGCCCTCCATGTGCTTGCCAGAGGTAGCCTGACTGCCATTAGGTACCGAGATGAGATCCTCAGACCCCTTGTAAGACCATATGCTGGTGCGGTTGGCCCTGGGTTCCTCCTAATGCAAGACAATGCTAGACCTCATGTGGCTGGAGTGTGTCAGCAGTTCCTGCTAGAGGAAGGCATTGATGCTATGGACTGGCCCGCCCGTTCCCTAGACCTGAATCCGATTGAGCACATCTGGGACGTCTCGCTCCATCCACCACAGACTGTCCAGGAGTTGGCGGATGCTTTAGTCCAGGTCTGGGGTTGTAGGGAGGTCATACGGGCACGTGGAGGCCACACACACTACTGAGCCTCATTGTGACTTGTTTTAAGGACATTACATAAAGTTGGATCAGCCTGTAGTGCAGTTTTCCACTGTGATTTTGAGTGTGACTCCATATCCAGACCTCCAGGGGTTGATACATTTGATTTCCATTGATAATTTTTGTGTGATTTTGTTGTCTGCGCATTCAACTATGTAAAGACGAAAGTATTTCATACGATTAGTTCATTAATTCAGATCTAGGATGTGTTATCTTAGTGTTCCCTTTATTTTTTTGAGCAGTGTAAAACACAGGAACGCTTGGCCGAGCGGGTGCATGTGAATGGGAGGAGCAAGAGAAAAGGATGGTCCTTCTTTCCAATCACTGATTTAGAGTTATTGTTCAGTAAAGTTTCACCCACTGTTGGGACTGAGAAGGGACTGTTATCTGTTCAGTTCCCTGCAGCGTCACCAGATACTTAGTTAAGCATTACATAGTTCCCGCTGAAATCCCTTCTAATTTTCAAAGTGTACAAAATTGACACTACATAGAATGGCCCATTGGGTTTAGGAGTCATGGCAGTCCAAGTACATGGATCCTAATAAACACAAGATTCAGATGTTTAGTGGATTTCCCCTTTAAATAACCATGAGCATCAGATCATATACTCGGCAGATGTGCTGCCAGGCGGTAGGCAATTATTACCTAGTGAAGAATTGGCGCACAGTTTTTTATCATAGCAGCTGAAGCCTTCCCTGGCTCTCCAGCCATAATTTTTTCCTTTCTCTACAATGTCGACTTCTTCAAATTTATTTTGTCCTACATCTCCACAGAACAGGCGTCCTTTCCCTTCCTTTGTCTGGGGGTCTCCCCTATCAAATGAGCAGCGCCACATGTTCCTCACCCCGTAAGCATAGACTTCGGGCCTGGCAGATGGGTCATTGACAAACGGGTTGTCTGGTGGGATTCGGTAAAGAGGTCCGTGGTTGTTATGGTTCACGTCAATACGGAGGACTTTGCCTAATAAAGTGGATCTAAAAATGAGAAAAGGACAAAAGGCATGACACAAAGAAAAAATGCAAAAATCTAAAAATTCGGCCTTGGATTTAATTATTGCCCTACCATTCACCAAAGTGTGACTTCCATACCTGATGGTCCTGGGAAGGGAAGACCTCCAACTCTAGGCACCGGCATAAGAAATACTCTCCACAGGGAAGGGCATAACTATCTGATTGCAGGGGGTCCAACCACTGGGACTCCACGCAATCTCGAGAATAGGGTCACAAGTCAGGCATACACGCCACCCATCTATTCATTCTTTAACTGAGCTGTCAGAGATAGCCAAGTACAGCAATCGGCTGTCTCTGTGGCTCCTATAGAAAATGGATGAAGGAGCAGCGTGCATGCGCAACCCGCTGCTCCACTCCAACGGGAAACTTGAGATCGAAATCTCGGGGGTCCCACCATTCACAATTAGACAGTTTTCCCCTATCACTTTAATATAGGAGCAGCACTTTGCTATCTTCGGCAGCTCTCATAGACAATGAATGGAGCAACAGCTTTAGTTGGTTTTTAAAGGGGACCTCCATTGCCAAACGCTGTTCCAAACGCTGGGTGCGGGCTGCGGGGGTCATGATGTCACGGCCACGCTCCCTCAATGCAAATCTATGGGAGGGGGCGTGGCGGCTGCCATGCCCCCTCCCATAGACTTGCATTGAGGGGGGGTGGTGTGACATCACGAGGGGGCATGTCCATGACATCACAACCCCCGCAGCCCGCGCCCAGCGTTTGGAACAAAATTTCCGAATGCTGGGGCACGCTGGGGCAGTGGAGTGCCGCTTTAATAAAGGGTGACTGGTACGTTTGCTGTACCAGTGTAAGCAAAACTTATATATATATATATATATATATATATATATATATATATATAAAAAAAAAACATAAAATTCTAACAAAAATTTCAAAAAGAAAAAACTGAGTATAGCTGAATAAACTTTGTCGTGGTTACCAGGCTCCTATGAATTTGTTATATATATCTGGAGGACAAAAAGCAAATTCAGCAAAGATTATTAGAAACTGAACGTAGCACAGAAGTTCCCCGAGGATAAAAGTGAATGTTCTTACTTGTTCTGAGCATTTCCAAACTTTCCGAACGGATCTCCGGCCATGCCTCCGTCTCCAATAAATATGTATAGGAAGCCGTCATCTCCAAAGAGTATCTCCCCGCCATTATGATTGGATGCCGGCTCCTCCACTTCTAAGATTATCCTAATAATAAGAGAAAAATTTAATAATTTAAGTCCCGGGACTTCTTCGGCAGATTCTACCGAAACATTGAACATAAATCAGATTTTTAGCGACAGAACGTCCGACATGTGAACAGATCAGTAGAATCCAACTGGACTCAATGGCTGCTGCAAATGGAATCTGCCTGGAATTTTCGTGTGTAAATTCCAGTCAGAGTTTCCATAGTGTAAACAGGGACTTACATCGAGGGGGAGATGTATTGCTCTGCCTTATAGAAAGATTCGCTGTGTTGCCCATAGCAACCAATCACAGCTCAGCTTTAATTTCTCCTATTGCTGTGGTAAAATGAAAGCAGAGCTGTGATTGGTTGCCATAGGCAACAAAGAGAATCTTATTATGAGACAACACAATAAATCTCCACAACTTGGAGCGTTATTGTACATTGTAATTGTCTATTTTTGTCCAACTTGCTTGTAAATTTAGCATTGGAACACCAGGGTCATATAGTAACCTCATTGAGTAATAAAAAACAAAAATAATACAAAACATTCCGCCAAATACAAATGTTGCATTATTTTCCTGGCATGAGGTTCTGGTCATGGGAGGGGACTTTGAAAAAAGGCAGTAAATCTCTGTGTTTTTATTATCCCGTGGAGGTTCCAGACAGGTGGCGCTGTGCCCAGAGAAGCAGCTCGCATTAATAATCGAAAGGGCCGCCCACCAGGCTGGCGAACACGTGTGGAAAATTACCTCTCTGAGCTGTGATCGACCGTGTTCATGTCATGAGTGGAAACTCTGAACTCGCTGATTCGGATGATCTCATCGAAGCCAATTTCCACCGAGTAGTAAACATAGACTTTGCCATTATGCTTAAAATTTGGATGGAAGACAATTCCTAGAAACCCTCGCTCGTCGCCTTCCCAGGGCGAGGTCAGGACGGCTTGAGAGATGTTTAAAAATGGCTTTTCCAGTCTGGAGCGGTCAGGGAGATAGGTCCATACGAGACCAACCTGCTCCGCCACAAAGAAGCGATGTGTGCCGTCGTTGGCGTGGACCATGGCAACCGGATTCTGGAGGCCATTCGCCACTTCTTCCAGGCATAGCTGCAGACAGCCCTCTGAGTCAGCCGTCACTAAGCCCAAGTTCTGGTTGAGTTTTGTGTTCACTAACAAACGGGGGAAACAGTAATCGACGTCATCTAGAGCCAAGTGGCGGCAGAATTTGGCCATATTCCCTTCCAAAGCCAGTAATTCTTTGTCAGAAGTTATGTAGCGGAAAAGCGATCTGCATTTTTTCCAGACGTCCGCACAATAGTCCTCACAGAGTCCAGCCACCGAGCGCATTGGGGTGCTAGAGTCTTCTGCATCATATAGGTGAGCGGCGTAGGGAGAACACTCCTAAAATGGCAGAAAAAGGAGGAAGAGTAAGCGCCGCTATTCTTTGCGCACTTAAACTTAGAAAATACATTATAGCCTTAGGGTATGTTCACACTAAAACTTTTGACATAGATTTCATGCATTGGTTCCGTGTCAAAATCCATGTGAAATCCCTGACCATGTGCACACCTTCTTTTACTCTTAGGCTGGGTTCACACGCTCTCCAATTCACACAGCAGAATTTCTGCTACAGGAGTTTCATTGAAGTGAATTGGCTATAAATTCATGCCGAATTTTCATGCAGATTCCATGCAGAATTCTGCCATGTGAACTCGGCCTTAGGCTATGTTCACACCTCAGAATGTCCGTGTGAAACTCCATTTGGAATTCTGCACGGAAATTCCGCTGCAACAAAGTCCTATTGAATTCAAGGGATTCTGCTGTGCTGTGCACACGGCAAAATTTCCGTGCCAGATGTTTCCGGCATGGAAATTCCATTTTCCGTGTCTGCAGAAAGAATTAATCTGTTCATTCTTTCTGCAGACTCCACGCGGAATGCAGTCTCCGGAATGTCGAGCTTACATTCTGAAGTGTGAACATAGCCTTATTACTCTAAAAAAAATCATGAAAATGCATGTTTGAATGTTTGAAAGGATGAGTTAAAAAACAGGAATCCTCATATCACTTTGCATCAGTTTATTTTAAACAGTTTACATCATTTTTCTTCTGAGCACGCTCAGTTGGTCTGCTGCTGTTTCAGTCTCGAAACAAAAACAGAGACGGTCCAAAAATGACCCGACCGGAGTCACTAGCTGACTCTATCTGGCTCATTGAAATCAATAGGGTACGGCACGGGTATGGCTGGGATGCGGCAGCAGATGTTTTTTAAAACCACTCCCCAAAAAATGCCACACTCTCTGTATAGTGTTTTTGGGCATAAAAAAATGCTACAACCAAATGTTAGCTGGGAGTCAATAGGGAAGTATAAAAAGCCCAGACCCACATGGTGTTTTTCACCCTTTCGTGGCGTTTTTAAGCTCAGAACTATGGGGTTTTTCAAGATTTATGACAAATTGAGGGCTTTCGCGTCAAACTGTGCGACAAACAGCGCACATGATAAATTCCTGACCATTGCAATAAGTTAACCAGACAATTTAAAAATAAAAAAAGCTTCTAAAGCAAAAGTCCCAATGAAAAGTCTCTAAACAGCATCTAAGGGTCTATTCACATGGCAGAATTTGCGCTTGCGGAATTCCGCCTCAAATTATAACCCATAGACTTCTATGGGATTCCGCACTCCCATTCACACTTTTGAATTTCCGCTTCCAGAAATTCGGAAGTGTGAATGGGAGTGCAGAATCCCATAGAAGTCTATGGGCTTTAATCTGAGGTGCGGATTTTCGCAAGCGCAAATTCTGTTGTGTGAATAGACTGTGAGACAAATTTATACCACAAAAATAAGGTAAAAGCAATCATATATTCCCCCCCCCCCCCCCCCCCAATAGATCTATAGGTCATGGCCTTCTGTTGTCAAGGCATGATGGGAGTTGTAGTTTTGCAACAGCCTGAGAGCAACAGGTTGGGGAATATTGCTATAAAATAGTGGTCTTCAAACCGAGGACCTCCAGCTGTTACAAAACTATAACTCTCTCATGCTGGGAGTTGTAGTTTTGCAACAGCTGGAGGTCCACAGTTTGGAGAACACTGCTTTAAGGGATCCTGTGAAAGGTTGAAGAAGCAGCAACAGCAAACAGGCCCCAATCCGCAGCGACCTATGTGGGCGGTTATGTGGACGGCTGAGGTAAAGTTTGCACGACAGGGCCCAGGGCATCCAAGCTAATCCTTTATAGATCACTTTTAAAAAAAGTAAAGTAATAAATGAGCTGTAACACAATATCTCTGCAGCCCCACATCTAACCAGAGGCTGTCCTGGGAGGTCTATGGTGAGGTATTACTAGAGAGATTATGGCAGCTCCTGTCTTGTCCCATCAGCATTCATATCAATCACGGTGACACAGCGGTCCGGCCAGACGTGTGAGTTTTACGCAGCGGTATAGGGTTCTATAGAACAAAAACAGTCCCGACTAACCCCGCAGGAGGGCTCGCACCTTCTAACCTGGGCCCTTGGGCCGATTCTCACACAGACGTTTGTATACACCGCGGTGACCAGATAAACGTCTCCGAAACAATCCATTGTGGTGTCAGGAACTGCCCCATGGTATGTATGCCCTTGTTAAAAAAACACTGTACAGTGATCCCTCAACTTACAATGGCCTCAACATACAATGGTTTCAACATACAATGGTCTTTTCTGCACCATTGTAACTTGAAACCAGACTCAACATACAATGATATGGGATCTGCGAAACGTGTCAATGGCCGAAAGGAGCGACCAATCAGAATCCCTGTATTACTGAAGTGTACGCACTGACTGGTGTCTGGTAGCGCCCCCCTACAGTAAAGGGAGGTACTACATGTTCTGTACTACTTTTAACCCATGCCATGGTTAGCTGCTCCTTTGGACACCAAGTAAGGGCGGCTCCATGTTACTTTCTTAGGACATTGGGGGAGATTTATCAAAACCTGTCCAGAGAAAAAGTTGCCCAGTTGCCCATAGCAACCAATCAGATCGCTTATTTCAGTTTGCAGAGGCCTTGTTAAAAATGAAAGAAGCAATCTGATTGGTTGCTATGGGCAACTGGGCAACTTTTTCTCTGGACGGGTTTTGATAAATCTCCCCCATTGTGTGTACTGTATAGGACCCTGAAGAAGCTCCTGTCCTCCACATAGACCAGTGTTTCCCAACGAGGGCACCTCCAGCTGTTGCAAAACTACAACTCCCAGCATGCCCGGACAGCCCTTGGCTGTCCGGGCATGCTGGGAGTTGTAGTTTTGCAACAGCTGGAGGCGCCCTCATTGGAAACCACTGAAATAGACAGTGATTACAGCTCCCAGCAGATCTTTATTACTTTTATATGTAAGGATTTGCTTTATCTATATTAGTTATCTACTTATTTTACTTTAATCCTCACTTTTTCCTATTTTTGGATGACATTTTGGGGTTTTCAGAACCAATTACCAGGTTTCCATAGAGTTATGGTCTCAACATACAATGGTTTCAACATACAATGGTTGTCCTGGAGCCAATTAATATTGTAACTTGAGGGACTACTGTATAAGGGCATTTTAAGTTAAAAGAGGGGAACAATGCCCCCTTGAAATATAGAATTGCTACGAAGCGTAGCTTTTGTTTTGGAGGACCTAAATTCCATAATATTCCATTTCTCCTGCGGAGGCGCTGCAGAGAAATTAATCGCTTCCTTCGGCTATGTTCAAACCATGGAATTTCTTTGGGGAATCTGCACTGGAATTCCACATGGAACTTCCACAGTAGCAGAGTCCCATTGTATTAATTGGGATTCTGCTGCGCTGTGCGCACGGTGGAATTTCCGAGCCAGCTATTTCTGGCACAGAAGTTCCGAGCGGCGGCATAACATGCTGGCACTAGGACCGCACGGGAATGCATTCCGTGCGGAGTCTGCAGAAAGAATAGAGGTGTACATTCTTTCTGTGGACACCGGAATCAGAATTTCCGTGCCAGAAACATCTGACGCGGAAATTCCGAGGTGTGTAATGTGAAACAGAATCCAATGGGACTCTGCTGCTGCGGAATCTCCATGCTGAATTTCAATGCGGAATTCTGACGTGTGAACATAGCCTCAACCTGTTCATTCTTTCTACGGACTCCGCACGGAATACATAGCCGTCTATTAGACGTTCCTGTGCGGTCCTAGCACCGGCATGTTAGGCTATGTTTACACTTCGGAATGTCCGCACTGAAAACCTCTGTGCGGACATTCCGGAGACTAGGACAGGAATCTCACAGACAGCTATGCATTTCATGCAGAGTCCGTAGAAAGAATGGACGTGTCTGCGTGCCAGAAACATCTGATGCAGAAATTCCGCAGTGTGCACAGCGCAGCAGAATCCCGTTGAATTTAAGGAGAATCTGCTGCTGCGGAATCTCCGTGCAGAATTCCAATGTGGAATTCCACATGGAAATTCCGAGGTGTGAACATAGCCACAGACTGCTCCTCCTGTTACATCCCATTATCTTCCATGATGCCCGTTATCTAGGTTATGTTTTGTATCCTTCTCCCTCAGACCAGGAACATAACGTGATGTTCCCCTAAGATTGTAGGATTATCTCTCCATCATGAGTGTATGAAAATATACACTGTGGAAACAAATAGCTTTTTGTTGATGGAGTTGTTCCCCTGAAATTAAGTTCTTCCCCATCTACTCTTTCCTGGCACAGATCATGTGACTCCATACCTACTTACCTGGCACAGATCATGTGACTCCATACCTACTTACCTGGCACAGATCATGTGACTCCATACCTACTTACCTGGCACAGATCATGTGACTCCATACCTACTCTTACCTGGCATAGCATAAATGACTCCATAGTATCACCTGGCACAGATCATGTGACTCCATACCTACTCTTACCTGGCACAGATCATGTGACTCTATCCCCTCACCTGTCAGAGATCATGTGACCTCTCACCTGGCCGCCGTCCTCACATGGGGCACTCACCTGGCACAGATCATGTGACTCCATACCTACTCTTACCTGGCACAGATCACGTGACTCTATCCCCTCACCTGTCAGAGATCCTGTGACCTCTCACCTGGCCGCCGTCCTCACACGGGGCACTCACCTGGCACAGGATGTCCTGCACATGGGCAGCGCACAGCTCGTACCCAGCCTCATCCACGTGCCCCATCACCCGGTAGAACGTCTCCATGATCTCCCCGTCCCGGGAGGCGTCACAGCAGCCGAAGTCCCTGTATTGTACACAGAAGGAGAGAGGCTGCGGGGGCCGGAATGGGGGCTTAAAGTCCAAACACTGCGGGTGAGAGAGGGCCCGGGGCAGCAGAGCCGGGAGCAGCAGCCAGGCAGCCCATGGCAGCCCCATCCTGACAGCCCATGGCAGCCCCATCCTGACAGCCCATGGCAGCCCCATCCTGACAGCCCATGGCAGCCCCATCCTGACAGCCCATGGCAGCCCCATCCTGACAGCCCCAGCACTGAGACTCGATCCGGTTCATTCAGCTCGTCCCTCCCCAGTGATCTGCGGCAGCTGCACATTGTCCTGTTATGCAATAAGACCTGCCCCTGGGCTGAGCTCAGCCTGCACCCCCCTGCACCCCAGCCCTTATACTGAGCACCCCCTGCACCCCAGCCCTTATACTGAGCACCCCCCTGCACCCCAGCCCTTATACTGAGCACCCCCTGCACCCCAGCCATTATACTGAGCACCCCCCTGCACCCCAGCCCTTATACTGAGCACCCCCCTGCACCCCAGCCCTTATACTGAGCACCCCCTGCACCCCAGCCCTTATACTGAGCACCCCCCTGCACCCCAGCCCTTATACTGAGCACCCCCTGGACCCCAGCCCTTATACTGAGCACCCCCTGGACCCCAGCCCTTATACTGAGCACCCCCCTGCACCCCAGCCCTTATACTGAGCACCCCCTGCACCCCAGCCCTTATTCTGAGCACCCCCCGGAACCCCAGCCCTTATACTGAGCACCCCCCGGAACCCCAGCCCTTATACTGAGCACCCCCTGCACCCCAGCCCTTAGACTGAGCACCCCCCTGCACCCCAGCCCTTAGACTGAGCACCCCCCTGCACCCCAGCCCTTAGACTGAGCACCCTTCTGCACCCCAGCCCTTATACTGAGCACCCCCCTGCACCCCAGCCCTTATACTGAGCACCCCCCTGCACCCCAGCCCTTATACTGAGCACCCCCCTGCACCCCAGCCCTTATACTGAGCACCCCCCCTGCACCCCAGCCCTTATATTGAGCACCCCCCTGCACCCCAGCCCTTATACTGAGCACCCCCCTGCACCCCAGCCCTTATACTGAGCACCCCCCTGCACCCCAGCCCTTATACTGAGCACCCCCCTGCACCCCAGCCCTTATACTGAGCACCCCCTGCACCCCAGCCCTTATACTGAGCACCCCCTGCACCCCAGCCCTTATACTGAGCACCCCCTGCACCCCAGCCCTTATACTGAGCACCCCCTGCACCCCAGCCCTTATACTGAGCATCCCCCTGCACCCCAGCCCTTATACTGAGCACCCCCCGGGACCCCAGCCCTTATACTGAGCACCCCCCGGAACCCCAGCCCTTATACTGAGCACCCCCCTGCACCCCAGCCCTTATACTGAGCACCCCCTGCACCCCAGCCCTTATACTGAGCACCCCCTGCACCCCAGCCCTTATACTGAGCACCCCCTGCACCCCAGCCCTTATACTGAGCACCCCCCTGCACCCCAGCCCTTATACTGAGCACCCCCCTGCACCCCAGCCCTTATACTGAGCACCCCCCTGCACCCCAGCCCTTATACTGAGCACCCCCTGCACCCCAGCCCTTATACTGAGCACCCCCTGCACCCCAGCCCTTATACTGAGCACCCCCTGCACCCCAGCCCTTATACTGAGCACCCCCTGCACCCCAGCCCTTATACTGAGCACCCCCCTGGACCCCAGCCCTTATACTGAGCACCCCCCTGGACCCCAGCCCTTATACTGAGCACCCCCCTGCACCCCTGCCCTTATACTGAGCACCCCCCTGCACCCCAGCCCTTATACTGAGCACCCCCCCTGCACCCCAGCCCTTATACTGAGCACCCCCCTGCACCCCAGCCCTTATACTGAGCACCCCCCTGCACCCCAGCCCTTATACTGAGCACCCCCCTGCACCCCTGCCCTTATACTGAGCACCCCCTGCACCCCAGCCCTTATACTGAGCACCCCCCTGCACCCCAGCCCTTACACTGAGCACCCCCTGCACCCCAGCCCTTACACTGAGCACCCCCTGCACCCCAGCCCTTACACTGAGCACCCCCTGCACCCCAGCCCTTACACTGAGCACCCCCCTGCACCCCAGCCCTTATACTGAGCACCCCCCTGCACCCCAGCCCTTATACTGAGCACCCCCCTGCATCCCAGCCCTTATACTGAGCACCCCCCTGCACCCCAGCCCTTATACTGAGCACCCCCCTGCATCCCAGCCCTTATACTGAGCACCCCCCTGCATCCCAGCCCTTATACTGAGCACCCCCCTGCACCCCAGCCCTAATACTGAGCACCCCCCTGCACCCCAGCCCTTATACTGAGCACCCCCTGCACCCCAGCCCTTAAACTGAGCAACCCTTGCACCCCAGCCCTTATACCGAGCACCCCCTGCAACCCAGCCCTTAAACTGAGCACCCCCTGTACCCCAGCCTTATCACCCTGCACCCCTACCCTCTGCACCCCAGCCTTATCACCCTGCACCCCAGCCTTTGCACTATGTATATCCTATGTATATAATGTTTGCAAGGATGGAGAAGGAAAGCGGAGGACCCCTGTGCAAAAATGTTCACATATGTCCGGCATCCAGCTCAGCCTTAAAACTCAATGCAACTGATGCCGCTACTGATGACAACGTGCATCAGTTGTCATCCATTGTTTAGCATCCGGCATACATTAGTTCTGAATGCTGGAGAGGGAAACGCAGCAAGATGCGCTCCCCTGCCGGCAACAGTCCAGCGTGTCCAACTATCCAGCGTCCAAACTGAGACACCGGATGATTGTGAACTCTCCCATTCAAATGAATGAGATCAGCTCTATCATCCGTTTCCCTCCGGTGAAGGGGGCCTTAGAGATCTCCTCCATCATGTCTCCCTAGCAGAACCCTAACCACCCAATCTGTTGCATCTTCCTATGACACTCTCTAAGCTCCTTTGGTTTATTGGCCCAGTCTATCCACATTGTTCAGTCATTTGTTTTTCCAGTCCATCCCTTATCCAACACCGGGGGCACATAAAGTTGCCATTTTACCCGTAGCAGAGTGCCCATATAAAGTTAGAAATATGAAAAGAAAAGCAGTTTCCCAATTGACCACTAGATGTCAGCTCAATGAGCATTCACCATACAAAAGCCAACGCTTTACAGCCTGTTGTGGTGCTGAATGTTATAATCTTACGATCACTACTAGTGTCCATGTTGTTTTTAAAGGGGTTCTACGGCGATAAGACATCTTATCCCCTATCCAAAGGATAGGGGATAAGATGCCTGATCGCGGGGGTCCCGCCGATGGGGACCCCCGTGATCTTGCACGCAGCACCCCGCTATAATCAGTCCCCGGAGCGTGTTCGCTTTGGGTCTGATTACTGGCAATCACGGGGACGGAGCATTGTGACGTCCCGCCCACGTGTGATGTCACGCTCCACCCCCTCGATGCAAGCCTATGGGAGGGGGCGTGACAGCTGTCACGCCCCCTCCCATAGGCTTGCATTGAGGGGGCGGAGCCATGACGTCACAACGCTCCATCCCGTGATCGCCAGTAATCAGACCCGGAGCGAACACGCTCCGGGGACTGATTCTAACGGGGTGCTGCGTGCAAGATCACGGGGTCCTCAGCAGCGGGATCAGGCATCTTATCCCCTATTCTTTGGAGTACCCCTTTAAGGTTGATAGTCCAAACCCTACACGTCTGTTTTCTATGTCTACAGGGCGACCTTCCTGGATCATGCAGTATTTGCTCTGAGAACTTCAGCCAACCCTGAGCTTTAGCAAATAAATGGAGATTTTAGAAACGTTGAAAAGAGTCCAAGTTTGTAGAATGGAAATAAACATCCCATTGATCCCCCATATCCTGGTCACATGACCAGAGGCTTTATGTTCCTCTATGCAGTAAATGATGGAGAATATTGATAATGTGCTGTCAGTTATTAGAAGATTGAGACTAGAGATGAGCGAACTTACAGTAAATTCGATTCGTCACGAACTTCTCGGCTCGGCAGTTGATGACTTATTCTGCTTAAATTAGTTCAGCCTTCAGGTGCTCCGGTGGGCTGGAAAAGGTGGATACATTCCTAGGAAAGAGTCTCCTAGGACTGTATCCACCTTTTCCAGCCTACCGGAGCACCGGAAAGCTGAACTAATTTATGCAGGAAAAGTCATCAACTGCCGAGCCGAGAAGTTCGTGACGAATCGAATTTACTGTAAGTTCGCTCATCTCTAATTGAGACGTTTCGAGGGAGATTCATCAAAAACTGTGCAGAGAAAAAGTTGACCAGTTACCCATAGCAACCAATCAGATGATTGATGAATCTCACGATTTGCATTTCTTCTTTATAGGGCTATGCAATGTAAAATATACCAGCTTACTGGCCGCTTTATTAGGTACAACTGTTTTATTGCTCTATAACACAAATAGCGAATTAGCCAATCACATGGTGGCAAATCAATGTATTTAGGCATGTAGATGTGGTCAAGACAACTTTCTGAAGTTCAAATGCGCATCTCTAGCACTGACAAGGAACGGTCCAAAAAAAAAAAAAAAGAGAGAAAATATCCAATAAGTAAGTTGTGTAGACGAAAAGGCATTATAGATGTCAGAGAAGAATGGGCAGACTGGTTCAAGATGACAGAGAGGCAACAGTGACTCCAATAACCACTCGTTACAATCATTGTATGGAAAACATTAATCTAATCAGTTAAAGGGGTACTCCGCCCCTCAGTGCAAGCCTATGGGAGGGGGCGTGACAGCTGTCACGCCCCCTCCTTAAGGCTTGCATTGAGGGGCGGAGTGTGACGTCACACGGGGGGCGGAGGCGTGGTTGCCGGTAATCAGACCCGGAGCGAACATGCTTCGGGGACTGATTTTAATTGGGGTGCTGCGTGCAAGATCACAGGGGTCCCCAGCGGCGGGACCCCCGCGATCAGGCATCTTATCCCCTATCCTTTTAATAGGGGATAAGATGTCTAAGCGCCGGAGTACCCCTTTAATCTAAAATCTGCTCCTTGTCAGTTCAGCGGTTCAGGTTACTCCTCTCTCTCCCTTGTGCTTTATACCGTAGGACTGCTTGCATAGATTGAATACAAACCTACCGCAATCTTACCAGGAGGTCAGTGCATGTTGTTACTTAACCACCAGTGAGAAAAATAACATTATCAGCATCGCCCGACATGAACTGAGGAAACTGTACAGTAAATAACATTCCTTTTATCCATTTACAGTGTTTTTCTCTGATGCAACATTCTCTGCAAAGTTGCAGGTTATTTCTCTGTCTGACCATTGTCCACAGAGCCGAGATCAGAGAGTATAAGGTCGAACACCGCAAACAATCTGTAATGTTAAAGGAATAGAAAAAACAGATGTTTTATTTATTTTTTTATTTTTCAAAAAATTGCACCACCTCTGTCCTCAGGTTGTGTGTGGTATTACAACTTAGCTCCATTCACTTCAATGGAATGAGCTGCAATTCCGCACACTACCTGAGGACAGGTGTGGTGCCGTTTTAATTTTTTTAAGAAATCAACTGTTTTTCTAATCATGGGTAACACCTTTAACCAGGGGTCAAGTCCTGGGGGGAAAAAAGTGTGGGAACTCATCCAAGATTTCCACTTAAAGGGGTACTCCGCCCCTAGACATCTTATCCCCTATCCAAAGGATAGGGCATAAGATGTCTGATCACACCCCTGCAATCTCCCTGCTGCACCCGGCATTCATTTAGAGCGTTGGGTGCAGCGCCGGAGACTCGTGACGTCACGGCCACAGCCACTCAATGCAAGTCTATGGGAGGGGGGCATGATGGCCGTCACGCCCCCTCCCATAGACTTGCATTGAGAGGGCATGGCCGTGATGTCACAAGCCTCTGTCCGCCTTCGCCAATCATTCGGCACTGAGCGAAGTTCAGTCCATGCACCGGATGTCTGGGGGGCCACAGCCGAGATTGCGGGGGTCCCCAGCGGCCTCGTTCAGACATCTTATCCCCTATCCTTTGGATAGGGGATACGATGTATTGGAGCAGAGTGCCCCTTTATGGGCTTGTCCTGCAGGACTCCTGCTAATGGGAACTGCGTTCCTGGTGTGGAAAAAGTGCAGGAACTTCATTCCCGTGAGTTCCTACAGGACTTGAGCCCTGCCTTTAACCCTTCATTCTGAGCTCACTTGTACCCAATGAATGTTTTACATTTTAGTTTCAGAAACCTAAGAAGTGCAGAAATAAGACCTTTGAACGATAGGATTACTTGAAAACAACTTGAATACTTTACTAATTATTCTGTACAAATCTATATTCAGGACAGTGTAATTTTACAGTCGTTGGAGCCAGTGAATGAATATTTGGTCACTGTTCCTTTAGGAATTGCATTTTCAGCAGTTATACGGAGTGGAAAGTCTCTATTGTGCAGCCAAAGGCAGTCTGGGCATGCTGGGAGTTGTAGTTTTGTAACAGCTGGAGGCGCACTGGTTGGGAAACACTGAGCTAAAATTATACTACTGTAGTGTGCAGAGCTGGAACCTGAGCACTTTGCCTTTAGAGCTTGGGCTGTGCAACCTTTTGGGCGAAATCCTCCAAATTCCAAACAGTGATCACTACACACGTAGACCAGATCTGTCTTAGATGATGGAACTTGCACCAGGAACAGAACAGTGACGTTCTATGTTCTCCTGTTTGATATATGCTAAAAGGCTGATCCACACCCTCTGTTAAAAAAGCTCATCAGACCCCCGCCATCATGTTGCGGGGGTCCAATGAGCCCCGCATGTATGTATGATTTAAAGGGTATTCCAGGGGGAATTTTTTTTTTATATATATATATATATATATATATATATCAACTGGCTCCAGAAAATTAAACAGATTTGTAAATTACTTCTATTAAAAAATCTTAATCCTTTCAATAATTATCAGCTGCTGAAGTTGAGTTGTTGTTTTCTGTCTGGCAACAGTGCTCTCTGCTGACATCTCTGCTTGTCCAGGGAACTGCACAGAGCAGAATAGGTTTGCTATGGGGATTTGCTTCTAAACTGGACAGTTCCCGAGACAGGTGTCACAGAGAGCACTTAGACAGAAAAGAACAACTCAACTTCAGCAGCTCATAAGTACTGAAAGGATTAAGATTTTTTAATAGAAGTAATTTACAAATCTGTTTAACTTTCTGGAGCCAGTTGATATATATATATATATATATATATATATATATATATAATATATATATATATAAAAAAAAAGTTTTTTCCTGGATAACCCCTTTAATGCTTAAAATGTTGCGATCGCCATTGATCATGGCGTCTAAAGGGTTAATGATGGGGACCGGCGGGATCACCACTACCTGTCATTAGCAGTGAGTATCCGGCTACTGATAGTAGCTGACAATTACCGCTGTGAAGCTCCGGCGGCTCCTGCGTTTGCTTCAAAGTCACTTAACACGTATTTTATACGCGAGGAAGATAAAGTAATAAACGTTATCTCTCAAAAATAAAAATATGAGGACCGCGGATTAAAAAAAATTTTTTAACAAGTGAGATCCTCAGAGGCCGACACAATAAATACCTCTATTATTCGTTAAGATTTGGAAGATAGGAATATCGTTGCACAAATAAGACATCAACAACAATGTCAAAAATGTGTAAAAATAGATATACAATTTATTAATTAAACTATAGAAATATAAAATACGATGCAGATCAAAATATGTCAATAATATCAATATATGTCAATAAGATCAATAATATGCAGATCAATATGATGTCATTATACCATACTACCGTAGGTCACAGTAATACCTACATTTGCCCACTAGATGGGAGTATACTGCCCTAGTTCACAATGGTATTCAAAATTGACCTCAAGATGGCAGCAGAGATATCAACGGTGTATAGCAGTGGTCTCCAACCTGCGGACCTCCAGATGTTGCAAAATTACAACTCCCAGCATGCCCGGACAGCCGTTGGCTGTCCGGGCATGCTGGGAGTTGTAGTTTTGCAACATCTGGAGGTCCGCAGGTTGAAGACCACTGGTTTATAGCATATATGCAGTTGGTACACATAAGATAAGAGTATGTTATCCAGGAAAAAACTTTTTTTTATTTATATATATAAACTGGCTCCGGAAAGTTAAACAGATTTATAAATGACTTCTATTAAAAAAAATATTCATCCTTTCAGTACTTATGAGCTTCTGAAGTTGAGTTGTTCTTTTCTGTCTAAGTGCTCTCTGATGACAAGTGTCTCGGGAAACGCCCAGTTTAAGCAAATCCCCATAGCAAACCTCTTCTACTCTGTGCAGTTCCCGAGACGAGCAGAGATGTCAGCAGAGAGCACTGTTGCCAGACAGAAAACAACAACTCAACTTCAGCAGCTGATAATTATTGAAAGGATTAAGATTTTTTAGAAGTAATTTACAAATTTGTTTAACTTTCTGGAGCCAGTTGATGTAAAGAAAAAAGTTTTTTTCCTGGAATACCCCTTTAACATTTTTATATAGAAATAATTTACAAATCTGTTTAACTTTCTGGCAAAAGTTAATTTGAAAATATTTTTTTCCCCACCGGAGTGCCCCTTTAAGTACAAACTCGCCCTGCTATGAAATAGCCAACAATAATCAAAAGATATTAAAGGGGTACTGCGGTGGAAAACACTTATTTTTAAATCAACTGGTGCTAGAAAGTTAAACAGATTTGTAAATGACTTCTATTAAAAAAAACTTTACCCTTCCAGTAATTTTTTGCAGCTGTATGCTACAGAGGAAATTCTTTTTTTTTTTTTGTCTTGTCCACAGTGCTCTCTGCTGAAACCTGATGCCCGTATCAGGAACTGTCCAGAGCAGGATAAAATCCCCATAGCAAACCTTTGCTGCTCTGGACAGTTCCTGACACGGACAGAGGTGTCAGCAGAGAGCACTGTGGACAAGACAAAATAATTTCCCCCTTTGTAGGAGAGGAGGCTGGACTAGGGACTCCTCCCAAAGCCTTCTAGAAGTTTCTGTATAGAAACTGGCTGGGAAGAATCAGGTGACCAAGGCATCATTATTCTGATGCAACGTAATGTACAAAACCCACAGTTCCCCACATACAGATTTATGCAATTTATGCAAAGTTTTGAATGTCTCTTAAATGTAACGCATGTGACTCTGCTTCATCCGAGGCCATAATTCATCAGCACCTCCACAATTAACTCCTTCACTCTTTCCAGTTACACAATCTGGTGATTTTGTTTTTTTCTTTAGGATTTTGCAATAACTTGGGTTAGAGAATCGGCAACTGCTCTGACAGAGGGAAACATCTGGATGTGATTTACTGTAATGCCGGATTTGTAATGAAGACGCGGCTGAATCTGAGGAGTTTCCGTGACTTTTCCTTGTACATGAGGAGTGGGGCAGGTGAATTAACACTTTAGTGACTTTTATTGGGGTATATTATTTCCCAGTCACTTTTATGGCCAATGGACTATATTACTGCATTGTCAATAGGGCATTTTATAGGTGGTTTATTGAGCTGTTATCATGTAGTCTCATCAGTCATGTAGTCTCATTGCTGGTCATATCGCCTCTGACTGATGGCCGTGTGTGTTCATGCTGTTGCTTAAAGAAACCTCTGCTGCTCTGGACAGTTCCTGACATGGGCAGAGGTGTCAGCAGAGAGCACTGTGAAGAAGACAAAAAACAAATTCAAAAAGAAAATTATTTCCTCTGTAACACACAGCTACGGTACTGAAAGGATTAAGATTTTTGCATAAAAGTAATTTAGCTTGGGGGTGTAGGGTATATGGGGTGTAGCTGCGCGGTAACTAAAGGGTGCTTGTTTAACCCTTATCACTCGTGACGCCAGGGTGAGGGCTCCTCTGTATATGCTGGTCCTATCACCACCCGTCCCAAGAGCGATAGGGAGCTATAATAAATGATTGTCCACAACCGGAGGTTTTCAGAAAAGTGTCGGAACTTTTACAGCAGGTTTTATGCAGAAACAAACAGGAACAGTCTTTGTACAATCAGAGTCTATGAAGATCCTGACAGTTGGTTGGGACCTTGTGAGTTTTAAGCTCAGGAGAATTATATGGGCTGTTCTGCTGGATTTAGGGGATTGAGTTTAGGTCCAGCAGTCACGCTAGCTTTAGCGGGAAGTTGTATTATAACTTACGGTTTAGTATTATCAGGCTTCGGCCTGGTCTTCTCTTTGTAAGTTGCCCGGATCTCTACTCTCTGCTAGTCCGGAACCCAAGAGATGCTGCTTGCTTTGCAGTACAGGAACAAGAGAGCGAGGATTGGCTGGCAGCTCCCTAATATGGGCAGGGGCTGGCCTTGAGCTCATTGGTCCATACCATCTGTCATTCACTTTACAAGGAATTATGGTCTAGACATGTGACCACACACGTGACCTAGGAAGGTCCTTCAACATACTGTAATAGAATTAACATTAGTCATGTGACCTAAGGTCCTCAGACACTAAATTTACTATTAAATATACAATTACTTATACATGTAAACATCATAAAATTGAAGAAGGAACAGGTGACTAGGGGCTATCCCACGAGGAGGATGCTACTGGAACGAAGTAACTCTGACTTTGGGGACCACCATACAAGGTACGGTATACCATACGGTACCGGGACGCCACATGTTTAACTTTCTGACACCAGTTCATAAACAAAAAAGTTTTCCACCGGAGTACCCCTTTAATCCTTCCAGTATTTATCAGCTGCTGTATGCTACACAGGAAGTTCTTTTCTTTTTTAATATCTTTTCTGTCTGACAACAGTGCTCTCTGCTGACACCTCTGTCCATATGAGGAACTGTTTGGAGCAGGAGAGGTTTGCTATAGGGATTTGCTTCTACTCTGGTCAGTTCGTGAAATGGAAAAGGGTGTCAGCAGAGAGCGCTGTGTTCAGACCGAAAGGAAATTCAAAAAGAAAAGAACTTCCTGCGGAGTAAACAGCAGCTGATAAGTACTGGAAGGATTAAGATTTTTAAATAGAAGTCATTTACAAATCTGTTTAACTTTCTGGCACCAGTTGATTTAGAAAAAAATGTTTTCCAATGTAGTACCCCTATAAGTAATGTAATGTATGTACACAGTGACCTCACCAGCAGAATAGTGAGTACAGCTCTGGAGTATAATACAGGATATAACTCAGGATCAGTACAGGATAAGTAATGTAATGTATGTACACAGTGACCCCACCAGCAGAATAGCGAGTACAGCTCTGGAGTATAATACAGGATATAACTCAGGATCAGTACAGGATAAGTAATGAAATGTATGTACACAGTGACCCCACCAGCAGAATAGTGAGTACAGCTCTGGAGTAAAATACAGGATATAACTCAGGATCAGTACAGGATAAGTAATGTAATGTATATACACAGTGACCTCACCAGCAGAATAGTGAGTACAGCTCTGGAGTATAATACAGGATATAACTCAGGATCAGTACAGGATAAGTAATGTAATGTATATACACAGTGACCTCACCAGCAGAATAGTGAGTACAGCTCTGGAGTATAATACAGGATATAACTCAGGATCAGTACAGGATAAGTAATGTAATGTATGTACACAGTGACCTCACCAGCAGAATAGTGAGTACAGCTCTGGAGTATAATACAGGATATAACTCAGGATCAGTACAGGATAAGTAATGTAATGTATGTACACAGTGACCTCACCAGCAGAATAGTGAGTGCAGCTCTGGAGTATAATACAGGATATAACTCAGGATCAGTACAGGATATGTAATGTAATGTATGTACACAGTGACCTCACCAGCAGAATAGTGAGTACAGCTCTGGAGTATAATACAGGATATAACTCAGGATCAGTACAGGATAAGTAATGTAATGTACACAGTGACCTCACCAGCAGAATAGTGAGTGCAGCTCTGGAGTATGTCATAGGCTGACTCCAGTGGTGACATGGTGGCCATACTGACATGAGTGATTGTTACCATGGTCACGTGTCATGAGTCTGAACATACACTCTGACACTCTTCTTTGCAGGAGTTCCCTTTTAAATCTCTCACATCAGCTCTCCCTCTATCACATACAATTTAACAGATTAAACGTTAAACCTTTATATGTAACTTAAAAAAACTGGATGTTCCAGAACAGGATGAAGTGATCTGACAAACACCTGGAGGCCGATGACTTTTACTCCAGTATTTCACAATGGGCTCCAAAGTCCTTCACCTCCGGGACCCGAGCTGTCACTGTAAATGTGTCACACAGCATCATCACCATCCTTAAAGGAGTACTCCTGTGGGAAAACATTTTCAACTGGTGCCAGGAAGTTAAACAGACTTGTAAAACTTCTATTTAAAAATCCTAATCCCTCGAGTACTTATCAGCTGCTGTATGCTCCACAGAAAGTTCTTTTGTTTTTGAATTTCTTTCCAGTCTGACCACAGTGCTCTCTGCTGACACCTCTGTCCATGTCAGGAACTGTCCAGAGCAGGAGGAAATCCCCATAACCTCTCCTGCTCTGGACAGTTCCTGACATGGAAAGAGATGGACAGAGGTGTCAGCAGAGAGCACTGTGGTCAGACTGGAAAGAAATTCAAAAACAAAAGAACTTCCTGTGGAGCATACAGCAGCTGATAAGATAGATAGAAGATAGATGTATAGATAGATATGAGATAGATAGTAGATAGATATGATATAGATAGATAGATAGATAAATAGATATGAGATAGATAGATAGATATGAGATGGATAGATAGATATGAGATAGATAGATAGATATGAGATAGATAGATAGGAGATAGAAAGGATATACATAGATAGATAGATATGAGATAGATAGATATATATGAGATAGAGCGATAGATAGGATATAGATAGATAGATATGAGATAGATAGATAGATATGAGATAGATAGATATGAGAGATAGATAGATACGAGATATATAGATATGAGATAGATAGGAGATAGAAAGGATATAGATAGATAGATATGAGATAGATAGATAGATATGAGATAGATATATATATGAGATAGAGCGATAGATATGAGATAGATAGATAGATAGATATGAGATAGATAGAAGATAGATGGATAGATAGTTATGAGATAGATAGATAGAAAGTAGATAGATAGATAGATAGATAGATAGAAAAAATACTGGAAGAGCAGCACAACCCCAAAAAAGTGCAAAAATTAGAGGGTGCGAGCAACTAGTTGGGCCCGGTATGAGACCCCAATCCAGATACAGCAATAGAAGATAGTCGCAGCACTCCAATAGTAGAAAAAATACAAAGTGTCTTTATTCCATTTCACAAATACAAGTGCAACATTTCGGCTGCCAATGCAGCCTTTTTGAACCATGCCCGTATCAGGAACTGTCCAGAGCAGGAGAAAATCCTCATAGCAAACCTATGCTGCTCTGGACAGTTCCTGACACGGACTGAGTTGTTGTTTTCTGTCTGGGAACAGTGCTCTCTGCTGACATCTCTGCTTGTCTCGGAAACTGCACAGAGTAGAAGAGGTTTGCTATGGGGGATTTTCTTCTAAACTGGGCGGTTCCCGAGACACGAGTCATCAGAGAGCACTTAAACAGAAAAGAACAACTCAACTTCAGAAGCTCATAAGTACTGAAAGGATGAAGATTTTTTTAATAGAAGTAATTTATAAATCTGTTTAACTTTCCGGAGCCAGTTGATATATATATATATATATATATATATATATATATATATATATAAAAAGTTTTTTCCTGGATAACCCCTTTAAGATAATTTATATTTTCCTACCCATAACTTATGGAAGAATTTATAGATTTCTGTCCAGGTATAACTTTAGTGAATCTGCAGACAGTGACAAGTGCACCCCTATGGTAGTATCATTATAGCTCCATCCATGATACTGTCCTATGCATGATCTACAATGTTTCCCAACCAAGGTGCCTCCAGCTGTTGCAAAACTACAACTCCCAGCATGTCCGGACAGCCGTTGGCTGTCCGGACATGCTGGGAGTTGTAGTTTTGCAACAGCTGGAGACACCCTGGTTGGGAAACCCTGCACTAGCTAACACCCTAAGAACCCTGCCGTTTCACCAAGGACCCTTTATTTCCATAACATTGTATCTACGGACACTTTTTTTTTTTTTTTATTGTGTCTATATTAAGACGTTTTTCCAAATGTCGCAGTCTGCGGTGAATCACCAAGGATGTTATTGCGGGAAGTGACAATGTAACTCGTCCGGGTTTCCATGGCGACCATGTTTTTGACCCAGTAATAATGACTTACCTGTGTATTTATTTAGTCAATTTATTTTCCCAATTTTTATTCAGTTTGATTTTCGAGTCATAACATGGCCTCCGGCGCCAGCTCCCTGTCTTGTATAATTCGGTGCCGTCTGTAAGATGATGAGCTTCTATTTTTGGGGGGAATTTAATCTAGATACAATCTCTACGTGTTTGTGATTATTTGTCCTTAAAGAGAACCTGGCACCAGGAATCACAATTTTACACTAAATCACATTATAGCGTTAAATTGCAATAACTCAGGATCAGTACAGGATTAGTAATGTATATACACATTGACCTCACCAGCAGAATAGTGAGTACAACTCTGGAGTATAATACAGGATATGACTCAGGATCAGTACAGGATAAGTAATGTAATGTATGTACACAGTGACCCCACCAGCAGAATAGTGAGTACAGCTCTGGAGTATAATACAGGATATAACTCAGGATCAGTACAGGATAAGTAATGTAATGTATGTACACAGTGATCTCACCAGCAGAATAGTGAGTACAGCTCTGGAGTATAATACAGGATATGACTCAGGATCAGTACAGGATAAGTAATGTAATGTATGTACACAGTGATCTCACCAGCAGAATAGTGAGCACAGCTCTGGAGTATAATACAGGATATAACTCAGGATCAGTACAGGATAAGTAATGTAATGTATGTACACAGTGATCTCACCAGCAGAATAGTGAGTACAGCTCTGGGGTATAATACAGGATATAACTCAGGATCAGTACAGGATAAGTAATTATGTACACAGTGACCCCACCAGCAGAATAGTGAGTACAGCTCTGGAGTATAATACAGGATATAACTCAGGATCAGTACAGGATAAGTAATGTAATGTATGTACACAGTGACCTCACCAGCAGAATAGTGAGTGCAGCTCTGGAGTATAATACAGGATATAACTCAGGATCAGTACAGGATAAGTAATGTAATGTATGTACACAGTGACCCCACCAGCAGAATAGTGAGTGCAGCTCTGGAGTATAATACAGGATATAACTCAGGATCAGTACAGGATTAGTAATGTAATGTATGTACACAGTGACCTCACCAGCAGAATAGTGAGTACAGCTCTGGAGTATAATACAGGATATAACTCAGGATCAGTACAGGATAAGTAATGTAATGTATGTACACAGTGACCCCACCAGCAGAATAGTAAGTGCAGCTCTGGAGTATAATGCAGGATATAACTCAGGATCAGTACAGGATTAGTAATGTAATGTATGTACACAGTGACCTCACCAGCAGAATAGTGAGTATAGCTCTGGAGTATAATACAGGATATAACTCAGGATCAGTACAGGATAAGTAATGTAATGTATGTACACAGTGACCCCACCAGCAGAATAGTGAGTACAGCTCTGGAGTATAATACAGGATATAACTCAGGATCAGTACAGGATTAGTAATGTAATGTATGTACACAGTGACCCCCACCAGCAGAATAGTGAGTACAGCTCTAGAGTATAATACAGGATATAACTAAGGATCAGTACAGGATAAGTAATGTAATGTATGTACACAGTGACCCCCACCAGCAGAATAGTGAGTACAGCTCTGGAGTATAATACAGGATATAACTCAGGATAAGTACAGGATTAGTAATGTAATGTATGTACACAGTGACCTAACCAGCAGAATAGTGAGTGCAGCTCTGGAGTATTATACAGGATATAACTCAGGATCAGCTAGTAATGTATGTACACAGTGACCTCACCAGCAGAATAGTGAGTGCAGCTCTGGAGTATAATACAGGATATAACTCAGGATCAGTACAGGATAAGTAATGTAATGTATGTACATAGTGACTCCACCAGCAGAATAGTGAGTACAGCTCTGGAGTATAATACAGGATATAACTCAGGATCAGTACAGGATAAGTAATGTAATGTCTGTACACAGTGATCTCACCAGCAGAATAGTGAGTACAGATCTGGAGTATAATACAGGATATAACTCAGGATCAGTACAGGATAAGTAATGTAATGTATGTACACAGTGACCTCACCAGCAGAATAGTGAGTGCAGCTCTGGGGTATAATACAGGATATAACTCAGGATTAATTTAAGTAACTTAATCTTTAATGCACAGTAAGGTTGTCTGGTTGCCTAACAGCAACATTCAGCCTTAGCGGGTGATACTTTTAGACTTTCGCACTTCTGTGGACACCCACTATGATGGTGTCACTCGGCATTACTTGTCACTTCCACTCTTTGCATGTTACGGAGGATTTTGCCTTGCATTGAGATTTAGGGAGGATAGCAGGAAAATCAGTGTTTCTTTTGAGAAGAGCATCAGCCCCCTGACTGCTGTATGTTTTAGGGTGTCTATAAAGTGGAGTCATGGGTGCACTCTCAAAATAGCCCTATCCTGTGTGCAGAGGCGTAACTTGTAGCTTCTGGGCCCCGATGCAAAATTTACAACAGGGCCCATGTGCCATTTATAATACTGGTCTCTTAGGGTATGTTCACACTGATTAATATTTGCGCGGAATTCTCCGCTGAAAAAATCTGCTCAAAAATGACAATTTTTTTCCGCGCAGAATGTGTGCGGAATTCCACACAGAATTCAGTGCGGAATTCTTATTTTTTATTTTTTTGCTGTAATTCCGTGCAAAATCCGCGCAATTTCCGTGCGAATTCTGCGCAAAAGTGTGGCGGACTGAAAAAAAAATGTTACATTGAGTTCTATGGGTTTATGACGCGAATTCCGCATGAAGAAAGAACATGTTCATTCTTCATGCGGAACGGAATTCAGCGACAGAATTCCGCCAGCGGAAATTCCTCAGTGTGAACTGAGGAGCAGACATTGAATTACATCCTATGAATGAATTGGAGAGGAATAAGGCTGAGTTCACACTGTAGAATTTCTGGGCAGAATTTCTGCCTGAGATTTAGCCGGCGGCGCTAAGACCGCACCGACTGCATTGCCGTCCCCATAGGTGTCAATGCATTTCTGAGCAGATCTCCGAAAAGATCCACCCAGAAATGCATTGCCGTCTATGGGGACGGCAATACAGTCCGTGCGGTCTTAGTGCCGCTGGTTAAATCTCAGGCAGAAATTCTGCCCAGAGATTCCGTAGTGTGAACCCAGCCTAAGCGAGCAGAATTACTTGCGGAAATTCCTCTCCAAACCTTCAGTGTGAACATACCCTTATGGGGCAGATGTGCTTTGTGGCCCCCTTGGGCACCAGAGCCCTGATGCAACTACTACCTCTGCACCCCCTATAGCTACGCCCCTGCCCGCGTACAAGTAATAATTCATCTGCCGCCGCTGATTCCCCCCTGACAAAGCATTTCACGCACACACGAGGATAAAATGATACCCGGCTATTCACACATACATTCACCATCTGCTTCTATTCTCCTATACGGGATGGGTTTTCATCATGAAAATAGCTGCGGCCTGTCAGTCTCCGGAATCTTCCCTTTATCTATGAATAGTGCAGCGAGGGCCGGAATAAAATAGAATATAAAAACGCTGTTGCGCAGAATTATAGACAGTAATGGTATGAGTCATTCCGCTTTCATATAGCTCATATATAGAGTCTTGTATCTAAACTGCGACATAAAGGACGACGGCGCTGAACATGTCATGTGCGTCGGCGTTGGAACTGCGGTTGCCAATCACCTAGTTCAGTGTTTCCCAACCAGCGTACCTCCAGCTGTTGCAAAACTACAACTCCCAGCATGCCCGGACAGCCTTCGGCTGTCCGGGCATGCTGGGAGTTGTAGTTTTGCAACAGCTGGAGGTACGCTGGTTGGGAAACACTGGTCTAGTTGGTATATGTTTGCTATGGGGATTTTCTCCTACTCTGGACAATTCTTAAAATGGACAGAGATGTCAGCAGAGAGCACTGTGGACATGAGGTCAGCAGAGAGCTCTGTGTTCCAAAAAGAAAAAAGAATTACCTCTGTAGTATTCAGAAGCTAATAAGTACTGGAAGGATTAAGATTTTTTTTTTTTATAGAAGTAATTTTAATAGAAGTAATTTGGCACTAGTTGATTAATAAAAAAAAAAAAAGTTTTCCACTGGAGTACCCCTTTTAAACTTTTTTTTTTTTTTAACCAACTGGTGCCAGAAAGTTAAACAGATTTGTAAATTATTTCTATTAAAAAATCTTAATCCTTCCAGTATTTATCAGCTGCTGAATACTACAGAGCTCTCTGCTGACATCATGAGCACAGTGCTCTCTGCTGACATCTCTGTCCATTTTAGCAACTGTCCAGAGCAGCATATGTTTGCTATAAGGATTTTCTCCTACTCTGGACAATTCTTAAAATGGACAGAGATGTCAGCAGAGAGCACTGTGGACATGAGGTCAGCAGAGAGCTCTGTGTTCCAAAAAGAAAAAAGAATTACCTCTGTAGTATTCAGAAGCTAATAAGTACTGGAAGGATTAAGATTTTTTTTTTTTAATAGAAGTAATTTTAATAGAAGTAATTTGGCACTAATTGATTAATAAAAAAAAAAAAAGTTTTCCACTGGAGTACCCCTTTAAACTTTTTTTTTTTTTTTTTTTAGTCAACTGGTGCCAGAAAGTTAAACAGATTTGTAAATTATTTCTATTAAAAAATCTTAATCCTTCCAGTATTTATCAGCTGCTGAATACTACAGAGCTCTCTGCTGACATCATGAGCACAGTGTTCTCTGCTGACATCTCTGTCCATTTTAGGAACTGTCCAGAGCAGCATATGTTTGCTATGGGGATTTTCTCCTACTCTGGACAATTCTTAAAATGGACAGAGATGTCAGCAGAGAGCACTGTGGACATGATGTCAGCAGAGAGCTCTGTGTTCCAAAAAGAAAAAAGAATTACCTCTGTAGTATTCAGAAGCTAATAAGTACTGGAAGGATTAAGATTTTTTTTTTAATAGAAGTCATTTTAATAGAAGTAATTTGGCACTAGTTGATTGATAAAAAAAAAAAAAAGTTTTCCACTGGAGTACCCCTTTAAACTTTTTTTTTTTTTTTTTTTTTTTTATCAACTGGTGCCAGAAAGTTAAACAGATTTGTAAATTATTTCTATTAAAAAATCTTAATCCTTCCAGTATTTATCAGCTGCTGAATACTACAGAGCTCTCTGCTGACATCATGAGCACAGTGTTCTCTGCTGACATCTCTGTCCATTTTAGGAACTGTCCAGAGCAGCATATGTTTGCTATGAGGATTTTCTCCTACTTTGGACAATTCTTAAAATGGACAGAGATGTCAGCAGAGAGCACTGTGGACATGATGTCAGCAGAGAGCTCTGTGTTCCAAAAAGAAAAAAGAATTACCTCTGTAGTATTCAGAAGCTAATAAGTACTGGAAGGATTAAGATTTTTTTTTTTATAGAAGTAATTTTAATAGAAGTAATTTGGCACTAGTTGATTAATAAAAAATAAAAAAAAGTTTTCCACTGGAGTACCCCTTTAAACTTTTTTTTTTTTTTTTAGTCAACTGGTGCCAGAAAGTTAAACAGATTAGTAAATTATTTCTATTAAAAAATCTTAATCCTTCCAGTATTTCTCAGCTGCTGAATACTACAGAGCTCTCTGCTGACATCATGAGCACAGTGCTCTCTGCTAACATCTCTGTCCATTTAAGAACTGTCCAGAGCAGCATATGTTTGCTATAAGGATTTTCTCCTACTCTGGACAATTCTTAAAATGGACAGAGATGTCAGCAGAGAGCACTGTGGACATGATGTCAGCAGAGAGCTCTGTGTTCCAAAAAGAAAAAAGAATTACCTCTGTAGCATTCAGAAGCTAATAAGTACTGGAAGGATTAAGATTTTTTTTTAATAGAAGTAATTTACAAATCTATTTAACTTTCTGGCACTAATTGATAAAAAAAAAAAAGGTTTTCCACCGGAGTACCCCTTTAAAGGGGTACTCCGGTGGAAAACTTTTTTTTTTTTTTTTAATCAACTGGTGCCAGAAAGTTAAACAGATTTGTAAATGATTTCTATAAAAAAAATCTTAATCCCTCCAGTACTTATCAGCTGCTGAATACTACAGAGCTCTCTGCTGACATCATGAGCACAGTGCTCTCTGCTGACATCTCTGTCCATTTTAGGAACTGTCCAGAGCAGCATATGTTTGCTATGAGGATTTTCTCCTACTCCTGGACAGTTCTTAAAATGGACAGAGGTGTCAGCAGAGAGCACTGTGCTCATGATGTCAGCAGAGAGCACTGTGTTCCAAAAAGAAAAGAATTACCTCTGTAGTATTCAGCAGCTGATAAGTACTGGAATTCTTTTCTTTTTGGAACACAGAGCTCTCTGCTGACATCACGAGCACAGTGCTCTCTGCTGACACCTCTGTCCATTCTAAGAACTGTCCAGAGTAGGAGAAAATCCTCATAGGAAACACATGCTGCTCTGGACAGTTCCTCAAATGGACAGAGATGTCAGCAGAGAGCACTGTGCTTGTGATGTCAGCAGAGAGATCTGTAGTGTTCAGCTGCTAATAAGTACTGGAAGGATTAAGATTTTTTAAAAGAAGTAATTTACAAATCTGTTTAACTTTCTGGCACCAGATGATTAAAAAAAAAAAAAGTTCCCCTTTAAAGAAGGACTCCAGAGTCTTTTTTGTTTTTTTGCCCATATCATGCACACTTACTATCACCAGTCATACAGCGCCATTTATTTCATTCCCGTGCACCTTCATCTATTTGTTTTATTACTATAACTTGGTCATGTGATCACCAGCCTAACACTTTAAACCTTAAAGGGCTTAAAGGAGATGTCTGGCAAAAAATAACTTATCCCCTATTCACAGGACGGGACCCGGCAGTCAGTGAGGAGCGGCTGCTGCAGCCAGCACTCGGTCCATTCATTTCTATGGGAGAGCTGAGAAGACCAGAATACAGCTCTCGTCCATCACCTGCGCTCCTACAGAAATGAATGGAGTGCGTGCGGTCTACCGGTAGGCGACAGTCGCTCCTCACTGCGAGTACTGGGGTCCCTGTCCCAGCCATCAGCTACCTATCTCTTATCCTGTGGATAGGGGATAAGTTGTTTTTTGCCAGAGTACTCCTGTAATGTTTCAGAACAGGATGTCATTTCTGGGTCAGATGCCTTCCTATGAACTACAGGATGACATCCTCACTGTCTAGACTCCCCCCACTCCGGCTCGCTTCCGGTCCCCTCCCCTAGATCTGTATACTGCTGCTACTATCTCTATGAGATCAGGATATATAGTAGTTATAGAACTCCACTCCAGCTCTATCTGTATACTGCTGCTGCTATTTCTATGAGATCAGGATATATAGTAGTTATAGAACTCCACTCCAGCTCTATCTGTATACTGCTGCTGCTATTTCTATGAGATCAGGATATATAGTAGTTATAGAACTCCACTCCAGCTCTATCTGTATACTGCTGCAGCTATTTCTATGAGATCAGGACATATAGTAGTTTTAGAACTCCCATCCAGCTCTATTTGTATACTGCTGCTGCTATTTCTATGAGAACAGGATATATAGTAGTTATAGAACTCCCCTCCAGCTCTATCTGTATACTGCTGATGCTATTTCTATGAGATCAGGATATATAGTAATTATAGAACTCCACTCCAGCTCTATCTGTATACTGCTGCTGCTATTTCTATGAGATCAGGATATATAGTAGTTATAGAACTCCACTCCAGCTCTATCTGTATACTGCTGCTGCTATTTCTATGAGATCAGGATGTATAGTAGTTATAGAACTCCCCTCTAGCTCTATCTGTATACTGCTGCTGCTATTTCTATGAGATCAGGATGTATAGTAGTTATAGAATTCCCCTCTAGCTCTATCTGTATACTGCTGCTGCTATTTCTCTTTGATCAGGATATATAGAAGTTATAAAGACAGCCAAGCCCACCGATTTCCGCAAGATCAGATGATCATCTAATGTATATGGGTTCTTCAAATGTACCAGGTTGAATGTCAACAGTGAATCATTCTGTTTGTGTTGACAAGAGAATTGTTGCGACTTTCACTCCTCTCCCTATTGAAAAAATACACATGCATGCTTAGCGGAGTCTGGGGAGACTGGGAGGAAGGTTTTTGGCCACTTATAGTTCAGCGTGGTCTTTCCAGATGAAGGTGGGTGATTGCTCTACTTCTATCAGTAAGGGGAAGAGCTCGCTTCTGACCCCTAATGGCAATTGTGTTTTAATACACAGTTTTAAATACAATTGATAAAAATGTGTTATGTTGAGTGCAGGGCCTTACGGGGTGTAAACTCAGATCTAAAATCTGCAACAGAACATTTAGAACTGAACTCTGCTCAAAAATTCGGCAGAAATAAATTGCCCATTCACTTCAATGGGATTCCTGCTGCGGAAATTCTGCTGTATGAATGGGACAGCGGAATCCCATTGAAGTGTATTGGCTATAAATTGATGCAGGATTTTCATGCGGAATTTCATGCAGAAATTCTGACGTGTGAACATAGTTTTATTATATTGGTGTCTCATTTTGCTGCTACCCCTGTCCACCCTCCTGGATACTCACTAAGGCCGCATTCACACGGCAGAAATTCCACATGGAATTCCTCATGACTGTTCTCCACGGAATACCCCCTAAATTTACTGCCCATTCACTTTAATGGGATTCCGCAAGGTCCTTCGAACAGCAGAATTTCTGCTGCAAAATGTTTGATGTGAAAACTCCGCTTTCTACACTCTGGAAAAGTTTAAGTCTGGTCTTATATTTTCCCGGACTTGAGCTGCGAAATCCTATTGAAGTCAATGGGGATTAAATTTGTGCGGAACTGGTGTGGAAATGCATGCAGAATTCGTGCGGAATTTAAACTTATCTTAAAGCCACGTTCACGCGGCAGAAAATCCACATGAATTTTTTATGTGGAATTCTGCATGAATTCATTGCCCATTAACTTTAATGGGATTCTGCAAGTTAATTCAAACAGCAGAATCTCCGCATGCAGAATTCCGCTGCTGAAATTCTGCTTTCCGTGGTCAGGAAAAATCTAAGTCTGGTCTTATATTTTTCCGCACTTCGGCTGCGGAATCCAATTGAAGTCAATGGAGTTGACTTTCTGCTGAATTTGTGCAGAATGCATGCAGATTTAACATGGAATCCGCATGAACTATTATTGTTTCGTTTATTAAAACAAAGGTTTTTTTTCCACAGATCCCCGCAGCCAAGGGTAGTACTACTCCCATCATGGAACAGTCTGTTCGATGTTGGGAGTAGTAGTAGAAAAGGGCCTGAGGGATTTATCGCTTTGTTTTTCACTTCTGAAACCCAATGCTTTTGTGGTATCCCGGTACAGGACATGGTCCTGTCCCTCTGTCTAAAGTCCCCTCAGCCAGAGTCCCTCCATGCTAGTAGGGCTCTCCTGGAGGGCTAAACCCTAGTCGCCTCATATTAATGTGTATTGGTGTATATATTTATTTATATAATTAATTATAGTAATCCTCTGTCTAGGACCTTAGAGGTCATGTGCCTTTAAATAATTTATGTTATGCTATGGTTTAAGGACCTTTGGGTCATGTGACATACCCATACTTCCTTAGGTCAGAACTGACAGGTTCTGCTGACCAATGAGCTTTGTACCTGCCCACTCGATATATAAGGGGCTGCTGCCATTTAATTCGCTCCCTGCACTTCAAAGCAAGCACATCAATCTATATCTCATCATCAATTCAAGCTAGGCCTGAAGCCTGATCTTCCGCAGCCACTAAAACGTGAGTCATCCAACTCAAAACTACTAAAATCCTGTGTGACTACTGCAACTCAATTATCATAAAATCAGTAGCACAGTGGTTAGCAAATCAAAGCTCATTGTTCTCAGAAGTCCCAGCAAACCTGTGAGGAACCGGCTGAAATACGGTCCTCTACCTAAAGACTGTTCTGTTATCTGCAGTTGCATAAAATATGCAGTAAAGTTCATTCCGGTTTCATCAAATATCTGCTGTGGACAATAAGTTATTTCTCCCTACCGTTTGTGGGACGGTTGGCGGTAGGACCCTTTACCTAAGGAAACCTCATTCTGGCGTCACGACAATTAAGGATTAATACCAACAGACCCTACACCGTAACCTGCACCACCTAGACACCACACTATCAAATGTTATTAACAGGGGGAGCGGGCGGCATATCAGCCATTCAGGGCTCACGAGCACTGTCCATGATGGGAGCTGTAGTAGGAGAGATGGCTCCTGCTGGGGAAGCGGGTGGCATTGCGCCGCGCCGGCCATCTATATTAAAAACCTAAACAGCACTCTGGAATTTTACTACCTTTATTATTGGCAAGTGCTTAAAATAGCCTCTACCCCTGTGGCACATCATGGCGTGGCATGGGAATCTGGTTGCCAAGTGACTTAAATACAGAAAGGCTACGTAACATCTGAATGGAATAAACCCATATAGCAGTATTCTACGCGTAGCTATCCGACTACTGCAAAACTACCACTCCCAGCTGGAGTGTCCGGGCATACTGGGGGTTGTGGTTTCACAACATTTTTCCATTGAGCTTCTAGTCCCGATAACAAACAGTGATACTATTGCGCTACGCCTGGTAAAACTATCGGGGAGATTTATCAAATCCTGTCCAGAGGAAAAGTTGCTGAGTTGCCCATAGCAACCAATCAGATCGCTGCTTTCATTTTGCAGAGGCCTTTTCAAAAATGAAAGAAGCGATCTGATTGGTTGCTATGGGCAACTCAGCAACTTTTCCTCTGGACAGGTTTTGATTAATCTCCCCCCATAGTATCTTTCCAGGATCAATTATAGTCCCTCAGCTGGATCCACATTGTTACCCTAGGGTAGTGTTTCTCAAGCCGGCTACCTCCAGCTGTTGCAAAACTACAACTCCCAGCATGCTCGGATAGCCACATGCTGGGAGTTGCTAGAAAACCCTATAGAAAAGTGATCTCCAGACTGTATAGCTCCAGATGTTGCAAAACTACAACTTCCAGCATGCCCGGACAGCCAACGGCTGTCCGGGCATGCTGGGAGTTGTAGTTTTGCCAGAAATGGCAGTCCACAGTTTGGATACCACCACCTTAGCGATAATTAATTAGCATTAAAAGAGTTTTTATACTTTCTGACAATTCTGATCCTCAGTAATTAACTGTGATCTGTGTTTAATTTCCCTACAGCTCCCCCCGCAGGGGAAATTAAAGGGGTACTCCGGTGAAAAACGTTTTTTTTTGTTTTTTTTTTAAACAACTGGTGCCAGAAAGTTAAACAGTTTTGTAAATTACTTTTAAAAAATCTTAATCCTTCCAGTACTTATCTGTACAACTATCTGTATAACTTTCTGACACCAGTTGATTATAATTTTTTTTTTCCACCAAAGGAGATATCCAGTGCTGAAAAACTTATCCCCTATCCTAAGGATAGGGGATAAGTTTGAGATCGCGGGGGGTCCGACCGCTGGGGCCCCGGCAGCCCGCGGGAAGGGGGCGTGTTGACCACTGCACAAAGCTGCGGCTGACATGCCCCCTCAATACAACTCTATGGCAGAGCCGGAGCACTGCCTTCCGCAATCTTCGGCTCTGCCATAGAGATGTATTGAGGGGGAGTGTCGGCCGTCGCCTCGTGCGGTGATCGACACTTGCTATCTGTCCAGCGAGCCGGGGCCCTGTACGGGAGATCGCAGGGGGCCCCAGCGGTCGGACCCCCCGTGATCTGAAACTTATCCCCTATCCTTAGGATAGGGATACGTTTTTCAGTACTGGACTACTCCTTTAAGAAAGGGGCTTTCTACAGAACTTTATATTTTCTTCTCCATCACAGGGCAGTGTTTATAGGCAGTATATATATATATATATATATATATATATATATATATATATATTGAGGATCTTCTTCCTTAGTTTTGTGTTTCCGTGTTTGCTTTCCAGACTGGAGGTCTATCTATGTAGATAAATAGGTGAACCAAGGGTATGAATGGGAAGGATGTCAGTGATTTCCCTTTCTGGGCCATTCCCATTATGTCCCCTCTTTTTATCCTTATCTCCACTATCCTCACGTTACGGCCCTTTACAGATCACTTTACAGATGGGTTTCTGTAGGGAAGCTTTTATTGGTCTTTGTATGGAGACAATACCCTCTTAAGTGCTGGCATTTACTTTATCTCACTGTCCTATCTAGAAAAAAGAGACAATCATCATGGATTCCCTCCTTCTTGCCCCAGGAGGCTTCTCTGCTCCTCCAGCCTCACCAGTCATGGGATAGTGTGTAAGTTTAATCCACGAGACAATATAGTCCTATTAGCTAAACTGACTCAGGACTGCGTAATTCTAAGGCCCATTGTTCCCCAACCTGAGGCCCTCCAGCTGTTGCAAAACTACAACCCTAACCTGCGATGACAGCCGAATGCTAAATGGGCCCGCTACAAGTACGCTATGGTATACAGTGGCATATTCATGCTGATTCTAGTGGCCTTTTTATGCATTGGATGAGATTTATCAGTTGTGTTGTAGGAGAGGCGCGTGCGTTTCCCAGTTTTGGTAAATGGTGCAAAATCATGGCAAGTTTTTGGAAATGGCGTAAGCAGCATGTTAAATTTGTTTCAAATTTTTAACCATGTTATCTACACTTCTCTTCTTTACCCCCACCTCATGGCTGGCATACACGTACCAATAAATGGTGCCTAAAACGTAAAAAAGTTGATGCATTATATGAATTGTCATAACCCCCCCCCCCCCTTTTTTAGACTAAAAAATTGAGGTATATATAAAAATTTGGGGGGAGATTTATCAAAACCTGTGCAGAGGAAGAGTGGGGCAGTTGCCCATAGCAACCAATCAGATTGCTTCTTTCATTTTCCACAGGCCTCTAAAGAGGCCTGTGGAAAATGAAAGAAGCGATCTGATTGGTTGCTATGGGCAACTGCACCACTCTTCCTCTGCACAGGTTTTGATAAATCTCCCCAATTGTGAATGGTAACTGTAGCAGCACGCCCATAAAATGGTGTTATTTTATTGCTGGGTATTGATCTGTGTTGTTAGCCATGATGAAGGGTGTGTGTGGCACTGGAAACATGTTGGCGTATTTCTAGAGGCAATATGCAATTCTTACTATTTGATTTTTGGAAATTTGGATTTATTAAGAAAAGTTTTATGTATGGCCCTGGATCTTCAATTTATTTTGGACTTAAAGAGTACCTGTCATATTCGACAAAAAAAAGAAAAAAAATATTAGGGATGTCCCGATACCATTTTTTTTAACACAGAGTACGAGTACCGATACTTTAATTCTAGTACTCGCCGATACCAAGTACGAGTACTTATATATTAAAGGGAATCTGACACCAAGGTGACCCAGTTTCTGGCGCTGTTTACCGTATATGTGGTTCCTTGTTGTGTTCAATGGAGGCGGCTGCTGTAGTATGAGCCAAGATTTCTCTCTTCTCCATTGGACAGAACAGGGAATTTGCATTGGCGGTGAGACTGATGTCTCCGGAGCGATTGCGCTGATGTTCACATGGTGAGCAGTGGTAGAAATCGGGTCCCCTGCATCTACCTATGAATTCAAATTAGTGCAGGTGACTCTGCTGTAAGATTGCCTTTAATAGTAGGTAGTATCCCCATGTAGGTAGTGTAGATAGTTGCAGACATCAGACAGCAGGACCCCACTTGTAGCCAGCAGGACCCCCCCCCCCCGTAGCCAGCAGTTCCCCTTTGTAGCCAGCAGGACCCCCCCCCCCCCGTAGACAGCAGCACCCCCTGTAGCCAGAAGGACCCCCTGTAGACAGCAGTCCCCCTTTGTAGCCAGCAGGACCCCCTATGTAGCCAGCAGGACCCCCCCCCCCCCCGTAGACAGCAGCACCTCCTGTAGCCAGCAGGACCCCCTGTAGACAGCAGCCCCCCTTTGTAGCTAGCAGGACCCCCCTTTTTAGCCAGCCCCGTTCTCATTACTGCCGCTGCCCCGTTCTGCCGTCCACATAATGGCGTCTTTTGGAGGAGCATCTGACATACACGTCACCCTGCTTTCTCCGTAGCGTTACGCTGGGCGCAGTGGAGTGTGTGTCACATGCTCCTCCATAAGACACCATAATGCGGACGGCAGAAGGGGCTGCGGCAGTGATACGAACAGGAGAATGGGGCAGCGGAGCACTCCAGCAGTTATCAGATTTGGTATCGAAGACATTAGACGAGTCCCCAATACCATGCAGATACCTGGTATCGGCCCCGATACCGATACTAGTATCGGTATCGGGACATCCCTAAAAAATATTATATGTTACTCGGTACCTAATCCTGATCACGTCATTTTTTATGTTATTAGCACCTATATTTTTCTCAGAAAGAACTTCTATCTGTTGCTCATTTGGTTTTTCATCCTGTGCTTTGGAAGGGCTGTGTTCTTAACTCTGCATGACTCATCTTCTTCCCTGAGTCTGCTGTGCTGTGCAGGGTGTCTTCATCCAATCACTGCAGGCTGCTCTGTAACCCCTCCCTCTGTGTTTCCATGCTGCTGTTTGATAGGACAGGAGTGAGCACAGAGGAGTAGTAGTCCCGCCCTCACTTACTGAACTTTGTCTCAGCCTGTGCTTCAGCTGGGACAAAGATGATGCTTCAGCTAGACTGGAGTATGTTCCTTATGCAATGGGGACCCCTAGTGGTCTGTTTTTATAAGCCATGATTTCTATAAAAAGGAGATACATTTTCTTTATTTTTTTTTTATGAAGTATATTAGAAAGAATAATGTTTTGCCGAGATGTACAACAACTAAAAAGTTTTAGAATCTGACAGCGCCTATTTAATTTAAAAAAAATTGTCACATTATAAATTACACTTTTTTTTATGGCGCGATTTGCAATAAAATTGTAACGCATTTTGCTAAGTGAGCCTTGTAAATATTGAGAAGATTGCTGGTTATAGATGGCACTAGAGGCACTGCCGCTACCTCTGCACCACCACTGGATGGCGCTCATTCTGGCACACAAAACAATTCACTGCCATTACTGTTTCCACCATTGTGCCCCAACACAATGGGTGTGTACTCGATGTCAACACTAGATGTCACTGTTTCCTCAGACAGTTGTTATTGTTACATTGTATCCATAGGAAATTTGGGGGAATTTCACCATGTATATCAGTGTTTTCCAAACAGTGTGCCTCCAGCTGTTGCAAAACATCAACTCCCAGCATGCCCGGACAGCCGTTGGCTGTCCGGGCATGCTGGGAGTTGTAGTTTTGCAACAGCTGGAGGTACTCTGCACAGCTGGAGGCACTTTCTTCTCACAGTGGCTCCCTCTGGGAATGTTCCATCAAGGCACCTTCTAAGCCAATATATAAAATTTTAAATAATTCTAATTTATAAGCCACAAATCCCCGGACGGTGATAACATTGTGTTGGAATAAGCTCTATCTGCAATGGGTTTTAACTTCAGAGAAGAAAGCCCAGGTGGCCAGAGGAGAGCTGCAGAAATAAAAGCGACTTCATGTTATCTTTCCTGCTGGGGGGATGAGAGAAGACCCCCCCCCCCCCCCACCGAACATCAATTCAGACTTCACAAAGAACTCACATGAAGGCGCAATTCACCACAAACTGATGGAATGTGCAACCAACCCTCACAGGCCCTAGAGGGGGAAACAAAATACTGAAAGTTGTAGAACCTTCTTTATTCTCTATCTATCTCATATCTATCTATCTATCTCATATCTATCTATCTCATATCTATCTATCTATCTCATATCTATCTATCTATCTATCTCATATCTATCTATCTCATATCTATCTATCCATCTCTATCTATCTATCTCTCTATCTATCTCATATCTATCTATCTATCTCATATCTATCTATCTATCTCATATCTATCTATCTATCTATCTATCTCATATCTATCTATCTATCTCATATCTATCTATCTATCTCATATCTATCTATCTATCTCATATCTATCTATCTCATATCTATCTATCTATCTCATATCTATCTCATATCTATCTATCTCATATCTATCTATCTCATATCTATCTATCTATCTCATATCTATCTATCTCATATCTATCTCATATCTATCTATCTCATATCTATCTATCTATCTCATATCTATCTATCTATCTATCTCATATCTATCTATCTCATATCTATCTATCTATCTATCTCATATCTATCTATCTATCTATCTATCTATCTATCTCTTATCTATCTATCTATCTATCTCTTATCTATCCATCTATCTAATATCTATCTATCTATCTCATATCTATCTAATATCTATCTATCTATCTATCTATCTATCTCATATCTATCTAATTATCTATCTATCTATCTCATATCTATCTATCTATCTCATATCTATCTATCTATCTATCTATCTATCTATCTATCTATCTATCTATAATCTATCTAGAATTCCAAAAAAGCAGCACATCCGCCAGTAAAGTAGTACAAATTAAGAGGTGCAGCAGTCATAGGAGGCTTGGTTGGGATCTCCAACTTCAATAAAAAAAAAAGACATAACCGCAGCACACAAAAAGTATCTTAGTGCAAAAAAAGTCAAATTTATTCCATCTTCACTACCTCTGCTTGCTCCTCACTACCTCTGCTTGCTCTCCTCACTACCTCTGCTTGCTCTCCTCACTACCTCTATTTGCTCTACTCACTACCTCTGCCTGCTTTCCTCACTACCTCTGCTTGTTCTCCTCAATACCTCTGCTTGCTCTCCTCACTACCTCTGCTTGCTTTCCTCACTACCTCTGCTTGCTCTCCTCACTACCTCTTCTTGCTCTCCTCAATACCTCTGCTTGCTCTCCTCACTACCTGTTTGCTCTCCTCACTACCTCTTCTTGCTTTCTTCACTACCTCTGCTTGCTCTTCTCACTACCTCTGCTTGCTCTTCTCACTACCTCTGCTTGCTCTTCTCACTACCTCTGCTTGCTCTCATCACTAACTCTGTTTGCTCTCCTCACTACCTCTTCTTGCTCTCCTCAATACCTCTGCTTGCTTTCCTCACTACCTAGGCTTGCTCTCCCCACTAGCACTGCTTGCTTTAATCACTACCTCTTCTTGCTCTCCTCATTACCTCTGCTTGCTCTCCTCACTACCTCTGCTTGCTCTCCTCACTATCTCTGCTTGCTCTCCTCACTATCTCTGCTTGCTCTCCTCACTACCTCTGCTTGCTCTTCTCATTACCTCTTCTTGCTCTCCTCACTATCTCTGCTTGCTCTCCTCATTACCTCTTCTTGCTCTCCTCACTATCTCTGCTTGCTCTCCTCACTACCTCTGCTTGCTATCCTCGTTACCTCTTCTTGCTCTCCTCACTATCTCTGCTTGCTCTCCTCACTATCTCTGCTTGCTCTCCTCATTACCTCTTCTTGCTCTCCTCACAACCTCTGCTTGCTATCCTCATTACCTCTTCTTGCTCTCCTCACTATCTCTGCTTGCTCTCCTCGCTACCTCTGCTTGCTCTCCTCGCTACCTCTGCTTGCTCTCCTCATTACCTCTGCTTGCTCTCCTCATTACCTCTTCTTGCTCTCCTCACTATCTCTGCTTGCTCTCCTCACTACCTCTGCTTGCTCTCCTCACTACCTCTGCTTGCTCTCCTCGCTACCTCTGCTTGCTCTCCTCACTATCTCTGCTTGCTCTCCTCATTACCTCTTCTTGCTCTCCTCACTATCTCTGCTTGCTCTCCTCGCTACCTCTGCTTGCTCTCCTCGCTACCTCTTCTTGCTATCCTCATTACCTCTTCTTGCTCTTCTCACTACCTCTGCTTGCTCTCCTCACTATCTCTGCTTGCTCTCCTCGCTACCTCTGCTTGCTCTCCTCGCTACCTCTGCTTGCTCTCCTCACTACCCCTGCTTGCTCTCCTCACTACCTCTGCTTGCTATCCTCATTACCTCTTCTTGCTCTCCTCGCTACCTCTGCTTGCTCTCCTCACTACCTCTGCTTGCTATCCTCATTACCTCTTCTTGCTCTCCTCGCTACCTCTGCTTGCTCTCATCGCTACCTCTGTTTGCTCTCCTCACTACCTCTTCTTGCTCTCCTCAATACCTCTGCTTGCTATCCTCATTACCTCTTCTTGCTCTCCTCACTATCTCTGCTTGCTCTCCTCACTACCTCTGCTTGCTCTCCTCATTACCTCTTCTTGCTCTCCTCACTATCTCTGCTTGCTCTCCTCACTATCTCTGCTTGCTCTCCTCGCTACCTCTGTTTGCTCTCCTCGCTACCTCTTCTTGCTCTCCTCAATACCTCTGCTTGCTATCCTCATTACCTCTTCTTGCTCTCCTCATTACCTCTTCTTGCTCTCCTCATTACCTCTTCTTGCTCTCCTCACTATCTCTGCTTGCTCTCCTCACTACCTCTGCTTGCTCTCCTCGCTATCTCTGCTTGCTCTCCTCGCTACCTCTGCTTGCTCCCGCCAGGTTATGTTCGAATCAGGCTCAAAGCGTTGACCTAGTTTGAATGGTCGTTGTCACTCTTCGCGCTTGTCAATAAAGCTGGCTCGATTCGAATACAAAGTGAGAAAAAAAAAACCACCCCATGCAGCAGCATCAGGCAGCAGTGAGTGGAGGACAGGACGGGGGGAGGGGGCGGCGGCTTCTCTGGAGACTGAGCTCGAGCCCGGACCATCACACCGCGGAGCTATGACTGGATGACGGCTCTGCATCTCTGGACTCCGCCGGACCGCACCGTACTGCGCCGTATTCCTCAGCACATGTTCACACTGTGCACCATGGGGGATGCCGGGACCTGCTTTGGGATGGTAGTCTGACTGAATTCTCATCCCCCTTCTCTATTGCACATCCCAAGATCTGTCATGGCCAAGCTTCCCCCAGGAGCAGGATCTGCCGCGGACCTGGACAAGATCCCAGACGAGGAGCTCCTCAGGTGGAGTAAGGAGGACCTGATCAAGATGGTGAGGAGAGTGGAGCTGGAGAAGATGAGTGTGATGGTGGAGCATGGCAACCTGATGAAGGATGTGAACAGGAGGCTGCAGCTTCATCTCCATGAGATCCGGGGGCTGAAGGAGGTCAATCAGAAGCTGCAGAATGACAACCAGGAGCTCAGGGAACTCTGCTGCTTCCTGGATGATGATCGGCAGAAGGGCAAGAAGCTGTCCAGGGAATGGCAGAGGTTTGGGAGGCACACCGCCAGTGCCATGTGGAAGGATGTGGGGTCCTACCAGCAAAAACTCAAGGACCTGGAGACCAAGCAGGAGGCACTGATCAGGGACAACTTGGAGCTCAAGGAGATAGTCCTCATGTTGGATGAGGAGAGGAATGGCGCTGGTTCTAGGAGCTCCATCGATAGCCAAAACAGTTTGACCAACCTCAATGGGGGCTCTGGGGCAAGGGATGTAGGGGATGGCAGCAGTACGTCCAGTACCGGCAGCGCGGGCAGTCCAGATCACCATCACCACAACCCCCATCATCCTCCTCCTCATCATCATCACCCCCCCAAACCGGTGGAGAATAAAGGGGGCACCATCAGGAGATCAGCAGATGACCTCTCCACCCTACCGCACCATAGAAGTATTCCTAATGGGCTGAATGGTAAGTCAATAATGCAGTGTTTTCCCAACCAGGGTGCCTCCAGCTGTTGCAAAACAGGAATGGCGCTGGTTCTAGGAGCTCCATCGATAGCCGAAACAGTTTGACCAACCTCAATGGGGGCTCTGGGGCAAGGGATGTAGGGGATGGCAGCAGTACATCCAGTACCGGCAGCGCGGGCAGTCCAGATCACCACAACCCCCATCATCCTCACCCCCCCAAATCGGTGGAGAATAAAGGGGGCACTATCAGGAGATCAGCAGATCACCTCTCCACCCTAGCGCCCCATAGAAGTATTTCTAATGGGCTGAATGGTAAGTCCCTAATGCAGTGTTTCCCAACCAGGGTGCCTCCAGCTGTTGCAAAACTACAACTCTCAGCATACCTGGACAGCCAAAGGCTACTACCTAGCTCTCCTAGACTCCTGAATGGCCTATCAGACTGGACCCTGATTTGGAAGTGCAGTGTTTCCCAACCAGGGTGCCTCCAGCTATTGCTAAACTACAACCCCCAGCATGCCTGGACAGCCGTTGGCTGTCCAGGCATGCTGGGAGTTGTAGTTTTGCAACAGCTGTGAGGTGACTGACACGCGTATTAGCCATGGCAATGCCGGGTCCCCGTAAAAGGAGATTGCGAGGGGTCCCAGTGGTCGGACCCCTGCGATCAGACCCAAATCCCTCCCCTGATCCTGCGGATTGTAGTTTTGCAACAGCTGGAGGCACCCTGGTTGGGAAGCAATGCCCTAATGTTCCTATTCAGAGAATCGAGATGCGGCGATTGTGTTCACAGATCCGGGTTTGAAGGATTTCAGAAACTAAGAGGGAGATTTATCAAAACCCGTACAGAGGAAAAAGTAGCTGAGTTGCCAATAGCAACCAATCAGATCGCTTCTTTCATTTTTGAAAAGGCCTCCGAGAAATGAAAGAAGCGATCTGATTGGTTGCTATGGGCAACTTTTCCTCTGAACAGGTTTTGATAAATCTCCCCCTAAGAAGGGAATTGTTCTACATCTTGGTCTTCAGAAATTTCGTGAAAACTTTTGAACGGTGGAGATATGTAAAATAGTCAACACCTGAGACTTGTATTGTAGAATTTAAAGGGGTATTCCAGGAAAAAACTTATATATATGTATATATTATATCAACTGGCTCCAGAAAGTTGAACAGATTTGTTAATTACTTCTATTAAAAAAAAAAAAAAAAAAAAAAATCTCTTAATCCTTCCAATAATTATCAGCTGCTGAAGTTGAGTTGTTGTTTTCTGTCTGGCAACAGTGCTCTCTGCTGACATCTCTGCTTGTCTCGGGAACTGCAGAGTAGAAGAGGTTTATTATGGGGATTTGCTTCTACTCTGGACAGTTCCCGAGACAGGTGTCATCAGAGAGCACTTAGACTGAAAAGAACAACTCAACTTCAGCAGCTCATAACTACTGAAAGGATTAATATTTTTGTAATAGAAGTAATTTACTAATATATATATATATTTTTATTGTTTTTCCTTTTAATTGGGTCTGCTGGGAGTTGTAGTTTTGTAAAAGCTGGAAAGTTACAGGTTGGAGACCACTGATATCCGTGTTTTCTCTAGTATATTCTATATCCGGACATGCTGGGAGTTATAGTTTCGCAACAACAAAAGAGTCACAATTGGAGACAACTGATATAAGTAATGCTTCTCTTATCATTGGATCTAATAATGCTGGAGTTGTAGTTTTGCAACAGCTGGAGAGTCACAGGTTGGAAACCACTGATATACATGATGTTTCTCTTATTATTCTTTGTCCAGGTATGCTGGGAGTTGTAGTTTTGCAACAGCTGGAGACACATTGATGGAAAACACTGCTTTATAGCACTTGTAAAGTATCTATTATCATGTTAATTCTGGTCTGGCGTTAGTGTTTATATAGCTACACCCTAGGAATGGAGAACTACCAAGAATTTCCCTTGACCTTCTCTTTGCGTTACTATATGACCCCACAAGTATTCGACGAGTTTGACATTGTTGGACCTTGAAGATGAAAGGATGTTGTCCAAATGTGGGAGATGCTACATTGTGTTATTGGACATTAGCTTTGTGTGTGTGTGTGTGTGTGTGTGTGTGTGTGCGGTAAATGTTACATTGTGGCATTGGACCATTAGCTTTGTGTGTGTGGTAAATGTTACACTGTATCATTGAACCATTAGTTTTGTGTGTGTGTGTGTGTGTGTGTGTGTGGTAAATGTTACATTGTGTCATTGGACCATTAGCTTTGTGTGTGTGTGTGTCTGTGGTAAATGTTACATTGTGTCATTGGACCATTAGCTTTGTGTGTGTGTGTGGTACATGTTACATTGTATCATTGGACCGTTAGCTTTGTGTGTGTGGTTCATGTTACATTATTTAATTGGACCATTAGCTTTGTGTGTGTGTGGTACGTGTTACATTGTATCATTGGACCGTTAGCTTTGTGTGTGGTAAATGTTACTTTGTGTTATTGGACCGTTAGCTGTGTGTGTGTGTGTGTGGTAAATGTTACATTGTATCATTCGACATTAGCTTTGTGTGTGTGTGTGGTAAATGTTACATTGTGTTATTGGACATTAGCTTTGTGTGTATGGTAAATGTTACACTGTATCATTGAACCATTAGTTTTGTGTGTGTGTGTGTGTGTGTGTCTGTGGTAAATGTTACATTGTGTCATTGGACCATTAGCTTTGTGTGTGTGGTACATGTTACATTGTATCATTGGACCGTTAGCTTTGTGTGTGGTAAATGTTACTTTGTGTTATTGGACATTAGCTTTGTGTGTGTGGTAAATGTTATATTGTATCATTCGACATTAGCTTTGTGTGTGTGTGTGGTAAATGTTACATTGTGTTATTGGACATTAGCTTTGTGTGTGTGTGGTAAATGTTACATTGTATTATTGGACCGTTAGCTTTGTGTGTGTGTGTGTGGTAAATGTTACATTGTATTATTGGACATTAGCTTTGTGTGTGTGTGGTAAATGTTACATTGTATCATCGGACCGTTAGCTTTGTGTGTGTGTGTGTGTGGTAAATGTTACATTGTATTATTGGACATTAGCTTTGTGTGTGTGGTAAATGTTACATTGTGTTATTGGACATTAGCTTTGTGTGTGTGTGTGTGTGGTAAATGTTACATTGTATTATTGGACATTAGCTTTGTGTGTGTGGTAAATGTTACATTGTGTTATTGGACATTAGCTTTGTGTGTGTGTGGTAAATGTTACATTGTATCATCGGACCGTTAGCTTTGTGTGTGTATGTGGTAAATGTTACATTGTATTATTGGACATTAGCTTTGTGTGTGTGGTAAATGTTACATTGTGTTATTGGACATTAGCTTTGTGTGTGTGTGTGTGTGGTAAATGTTACATTGTGTTATTGGACATTAGCTTTGTGTGTGTGTGTGTGTGTGGTAAATGTTACATTGTGTTATTGGACATTAGCTTTGTGTGTGTGGTAAATGTTACATTTGATCAATAACAGGAAGTAGGATACCTAAATAAAACAGGTGATAAGTGGGAAGGTCCTGGAAGTTGTCCAGCCAGGGTGACCTGTCCATAGATTTATGAGAATGATCCGTAAATCGGTCATAGAAGAAGAATGTCGCACCCATGATCCGGCTCGCGTACAATTCTAATTACACTTCTGCAGGAGGATAACCATGGTGACGATAGGATTTAGGGAGGAGATCATGTGGTGCTCACGGCTTAGTCAATCCAAACTTGGAGTCGGGGTGAAGTTTTTCGTTCATTGACGTCAACGCAGATGACTTCCAAAATTCAGGAGTCGGCAGGGTATTTTTTAACATGTGTTTTGTATCCAGGAATGTGGTTAACTATTGACTTTCCTAGAAGTGTTACGGTAGGGGGCGCTCTACGTTGGGAGGGGGAGGCACATCATCAGGACAAAGTCAATGGCCGCCTCTTTGTCTTTCTTTTATGAGAGCTAAAGGGGCACGAAGAACGCTGGTTGGGGAGGGTCACAACTGACTGATGATGGTTGCGACGGCCCATAATGCCCGGTGATTGTTACAGGGAAGAAGCCTCGGTTCTCTTGGGCGTCATGCTTCTTCTGTTTCCATAGTCTTCCTTTTACTCAGAGTGAAGCCCCATTGATCGCTCAGGAAACCCTACGGGTGTGTTCACACGTTCAGGTTTTGGAAAACGTATCATCGGATCATAAACTAAGGACATGTATAAAGGCTGAAGTGAGATTTCTCCTTCTATTAAAGGATAACTCCGGGATGTACAACTTATCCTAAGGATAGGGGATAAGTGTCAGATTGCGGGGGTCCGACCGCTGGGCCCCACCGCGATCTCCCGAACGGAGCCCCGGTAGGGGCTCCGTTCGGGAGATCGTGGGGGGCCCCAGCGGTCGGACCCACTGCGATCTAAAACTTATCCCCTATCCATAGAGTAGGGGTTTAGTTGTACATCCCGGAGTTATCCTTTAACTTCGTGTTTAAAGGGGTATTCCAGATTTTTTTATTTGACTATGCTACAGGGGCTGTAAAGTTAGTATAGTGTCTGTACCTGTGTTTCATGGTGGTCTCGCAATTCTTCTGTGATTTCCCCCCCCCCCCCCCCCAATATTTATTTTTGACCCGCATACAAAATTACTCAGATCTCAGGTTTTTTCCAGGTTTCAGTGCGGCCGAGACATGACATCACTAGTCAGGTGTGCAAAGGGAGCCTGTCCTGCTTCAATGGGTGGAGCGACTGCTGGGTGGGAGAGAGAGATCATTCTGCAACTAATTGTATTTTTGCAACAGCTTGTAGGCACCCTGATTAAAAAAAACACTGGTCTTTTGAATGGAATGCAGCTCATTTGTGGGGTGGGGTGGCCGATGTGTGGGAGGAAGGAAAGTGACCTCACACTTACAAACAAGGAACTATGGGATTTGTAGTTTGAGAGAACGGAATCCAACAACAAAAAAAAAAGCCACAGCGTTGTGGTAATCTGACAATTCTTCTGTGATTTTCACCCCAATATTTATTTTTACCAGCATACAAAATGACTGTTGTCTCAGATTTTTCCCAGGTTGCAATGCGGCCGAGACCTGACATCACTAGTCAGCTGATGACAGGGAGCCTGTCTGCTTCAATGGGTGGAGCAATCGCTTGGTGGGAGAGAGATCAATCTGCAACTAATGCAACAGCTGTAGGCACCCTGATTGAAAACCACAGGTCTTTTGAATGGATGCAGCTCATTTATGTTTCAATGGGTGGGGTGGCTGATGTGTGGGAGGGAGGAAAATGGAATTATGGGATTTGTAGGCAAAGAAGGAAAAACTCAAACAGGAAATACCTGTTCTCAAAAGCTATCCACAGTGTTATGGTAATCTCACAACATAGCCATTTAGCCCCAAGACAAGCGCAGATCCTTCCTAAGCATGTCCATTACTGTCTGCCAGGTACGTACTAAAATCACCTTATGGTGGAGAACTCCTTTAACTTTGGATTCAAAAATTGCATCTAAAATCCTGAACATGTGAACACGCCCTACAAGGCTTATTGAAGGCAATAGTGAAGATCATGAATCGAAGACCCCACCGACGACATCAGGATCATCAATGGTCTTTATCCCCTTCGTGCCGTCCAACCCATGGCTCTCCAGCTGTCTTCAAACTACAACTCCCACCATGCCCTGGGGGTTATAATTTTGCAATGCCTTAGAGACACATTGGGAATCCTTGGCGTCATGCTTACCAAAGTGGTAAAGCCGTAAAGGGTTCCTAGCTGTGTCTCTACCAGCCTGTGGCATGAAGACAACAAGGTAGTCACCAGGATTTACATAATGGCAGCTCTACAGGGTCAAAAAAAACTTTAGACTGGAATAGTGATTCTTGAGGGGTAGTGTTTCTTGAGGAGACCACCAGCTCTCGTAGAGAGTCTTTATAGACCAGGCAATGCTCCTTGGGGTGGGGGAGGGGGGTCTTTACTCTGCCCCTAGATATCTTATCCCCTATCCAAAAGATAGGGGATAAGATGTCTGATTATGGGGGTCACACCGCTGGGGACCTCCGCGATCTCTCTGCTTAGAGCATCGGGTGCAGGGCTGGAGAACCAGAGGCTCGTGACGTCACTCCCCCTCCCATAGACTTGCATTGAGGGGGCCTGGCCGAGACGTCATGAGCCTCCGCCCTGCATCGCCAGTCATCCCGCATGGAGCGAAGTTCACTCTGCACTGGATGTCTGGGGTACCGCAGCCAAGATCGCAGGGGTCCTCATCGGCGGGACCCCTGCGATCAGACATCTGATGCCCTATCCTTTTGGATAGGGGATAAGATGCCTAGAGGCAGAGTATATCCATTAAGGGTACGTTCACACGGGCAGATTTTTTTGTGGGTTTTCCGCTCGCCTGTCCGCAGCAGATTTTCCGCGGTGGAATTTATGCTGCAGAAAATCCGCCGCAGTCCGTGTGAACGTACCCTTAAAGGACAACTGCAGCGGAATGACACTTATCCCCAGGATAGGGGATAAGTGTTTGATCGAGGGGGGGTCCGACTGCTGGGACCCCCCTCGATCTCCCTAACGGGGCGCCGGCATTAGCGCCCATGGTGACGTAGCGTCGACCTAGAGGTCGACGGTGACGCCCCGTCTCCTCCCCGTCCCCATACAGTTCTTTGGGGGATGCGGGGAGGCACGAATGCTGCCTCTCCGCCTCTCCCATAGAGATGTATGGAGGAGGCGTGCCGGCTGCAACGTCATGCTGCGGCTGGCACGCCCCAGCACAGGAGAGCCGCGGCCCCGTACAGGAGATCGCCGGGGGCCCCAGCGTTCGGACCCCCCGCGATCAAACACTTATCCCCTATCTTGAGGATAGGGGATAAGTGTTTGTACCGCTGCAGATGTCCTTTAAGAAGGAAGAACACCATCTTTCTGGCACCACCTCCTTTGAGGGAACATTCCCATAAATCAATATCTGACCCATAAAAGAAAGATGGATCCATTGTCGGAGAGCAGAGCAGGAAAACAGCGGGCTGTATCCCGGACTTGTAGCAAGAGGGCAAAAAAGCAGGGGCCTCCAGCTGCTCCAAAACAACAATGCAATTGTTTTAATTGCATTATTTTGGAGCAGCTGGAGGCCCCTGCTTTCTTACTCTCTTCTTGCTATTGAGAAAAAGATGTCAGAATTTATTTGTTTCCGTATTCTCAGAGGTTGTTGTCGGTGACTTGTGGGACGACCTGTGACTTTCCCTGTTTTGTTTGCTCGGTGTCAACACAGATGATATGTAGCGTACAATGTGCGGGCCACACGAGTAAGTAGGGCTCTCGGTGCGGCGTACTCCATGGTGTTACTGTAAATTGACTTAAAGGGGTATTCCGGGAATTTTTTTTTGACTATGCTACAGGGGCTGTAAAGTTAGTGTATGTACCTGTGTGTGTGTGTGACGGTTTTCTCACAATTCTTCTGTGATTTTCACCCCAATATTTATTTTTACCACCATACAAAATGACTGTTGTCTCAGATCTTTCCCAGGTTGCAATGCGTCCGAGACCTGACATCACTAGTCAGCTGATGACAGGGAGCCTGTCTGCTTCAATGGGTGGAGAGAGCAATCTGCAACTAATGCAACAGCTGTAGGCATCCTGATTGAAAACCACAGGTCTTTTGAACGGATGCAGCTCATTTATGTTTTAATGGGTGGGGTGTCTGTGTGGGAAGGAGGGATATAGAATTGTGGGATTTGTAGTAAAAAAAACAAAAAAACAAACAGAAAATAGCAGTTCACAAAAAGCGGGGGGGCACCCATTACGGCACAAAGTTTTCAAGACAGAGCTGCCTTTTTACACGTACAGTCCCCATTTCTATTGCATAATTAGGTTTGCCATTCAACCCCCAAGAAAGATGGGTGACAGCTTCCCCAGCAGGTCTGACACCCAGCTTTCTCAGGAACAGATATCTAACTAAGGAATGGTTGACAACAACTTAAAGGGGGTACTCCGGAGGAAAGGGGGAAAAATGTTTTTAAAATAAGTTTTTAATAGATTTGTAAATTACTTCACTTCTATATAAACATCTTAATCCTTCCAGTACTTATCAGCTGCTGTATGCTCCAGAGGAAATAGTGTAGTTCTTTTCTGTCTGATCACAGTGCTCTCTGCTGACGCCTCTGTCCGTGTCAGGAACTGTCCAGAACAGGAGAGGTTTTCTTTGGGATTTGCTCCTGCTCTGGACAGTTCCTGACACGGACAGAGGTGTCAGCAGAGAGCCCTGTGATCAGACAGAAAAGAACTACACTATTTCCTCTGGAGCATACAGTAGCTGATAAGTACTGGAAGGATTTAAGATTTTTATATAGAAGTAATGTATAAATCTGTTTAACTTTCTGGCACCAGTTGATTTAAAAAAAAATGTATTTTTCCTTTTTGGAGTACCCCTTTTTAATATGGATTTGTGGGAGGAGGGGGGGGGGGGGGGTGAATGTATAGATCCTAAGGGGAAAGTCTTGAATAAGAATTTACATTCACCCCATAGCGTCTTCTCCTTTTGTCCCATGATACATTTGATAGTCCATTGTATCTTCCCTTTCTATTTTTTAGTACGTGTCAAATAAAAATCTTTACAAAAGAGACCGAATTTACCTGCCCGGTCATGTCCCATCTCCGCAGGCTTCTCCTGAATCTCAATGACTATCTGTAGAGGTACCATTACCATTAGGATGTGCGCGGGCTGGATACACACCAGCGGTAAACACACGTCTCCGAAAATGTAGCTGCCATCACCGGAACAAGTTTAGACAGACTGGAGGACACGTTGGGGGGGGAAAAAATACTAAAAATGCAGCTTGAGGTAATTTTTATTTATTTATTTATTTATTTTTATTTTTTTTAAATCAACTGGTGCCAGAAAGTTAAACAGATTTGTAAATTACTTCTCTTAAAAAAAATCTTAATCCTTCCTGTACTTATTAGCTGCTGAATACTACAGTGGAAATTCTTTTCCATTTGAAACACAGAGCTCTCTGCAGACATCACGAGCACAGTGCTCTCTGCTGACATCTCTGTCCATTTTAGGAACTGTCCAGAGTAAAAGGAAATCCCCCAGAGCAAACATATGCTGTTCTGGACAGTTCCTAAAATGGACAGAGGTGTCAGCAGAGAGCACTGTGCTCGTGATGTCAGCAGAGAGCTCTGTGTTTCAAAAAGAAAGAAAAGCTGTAGTATTCAGCAGCTAATAAGTACAGGAAGGATTAAGATTTTTTTTAAGAGAAGTAATTTACAAATCTGTTTAACTTTCTGGCACCAGTTGATTTAAAAAAAATAAATAAAAAAAATTAATAAATATATTATATATTTTATTTTATTTTATTTAATATTATATATATATATATATATATATATATATATATATATATATATATATATATATATATATATATATATATATATATAATATATTTATTAATTTTTTATTTTTTTTTCCACTGGAGTACCCCTTTAACTCTCTTATCTAATCCAGTGTTTCCCAATCAGTGTGCCTCTGGGAGTTGTGGTTTTGCAACAGCTGGAGGTCTACAGTTTGGAGACCACTGCTATAGAAGATTGCACTGACTACTACCCGTTTGGGCACAAATGGCCTCCATTGGAGATCGCAGGTCAGTGTCCAGGTGAGCGGGATTCCTGCAGACAGTAGAGTCTGTGTTGCCAGCGCTGCAGGTGTCATTCCTGGAATCCAGAAAGTCAAGTTTCCTCCATTGTTCCAAGACGTGCATTGTGTTCCTCAAGGAAGTTTTTTTTTTTTTTTCTTCTACTTTTAAAATAAACACAACAATGGCACATTTATACCTGAGCCTCGTAACAAGCTCACATCCCCCTGCCGAATACCGCCATCTACTACTGCCTGCCACACTTGCTTTTTATATGTTGATATGGCTGATAGGATCAGGGAGTTTTGATTTTGTCTTTTTTTCACTGTTTGTCTGAAGACCATTTCCTTTTACGCTTTAGAATAGAGCACAAATGTCAGATCCACTTCCTCCTGTGCCTTTTATTGCCCCCTGCTGAGTACTGTGCTTTATACCAGGGGTGGGCAAGTGACTGGTTATCTGAACATTTCTAACTCCTTTTAGCTGTTATGGACCTGAATGATAAAATACTGTCCATTATGCAAAAGAATATACCGTACGTACTAATATACTGCCTCCCATGTGCAACAATAGAACAATTATAATACTATTAAAATACTGTCTATATATATATATATATATATATATATATATATATATATATATATACTATAATACTGCTCCTTTATACAAGAATATAATTCCTATAATACGGTCTCCTATATACAAGAATATAACTACTATAATACTGCTCCTATATACAAGAATATAACTACTATAATACTGCTCCCTATATACAAGAATATAACTACTATAATACTGCTCCCTATATACAAGAATATAACTACTATAATACTGCCCCTATACACAAGAATATAACTACTATAATACTGCTCCTATATACAAGAATATAATTACTATAATACTTCTCCTACATACAAGAATATAACTACTATAATACTGCCTCCTATATACAAGAATATAACTACTATAATACTGCTCCTATATACAAGAATATAACTACTATAATACTGCCTCCTACATACAAGAATATAACTACTATAATACTGCTCCTATATACAAGAATATAACTACTATAATACTGCTCCTATATACAAGAATATAACTACTATAATACTGCTCCTATATACAAGAATATAACTACTATAATACTGCTCCTATATACAAGAATATAACTACTATAATACTGCCTCCTACATACAAGAATATAACTACTATAATACTGCTCCTATATACAAGAATATAACTACTATAATACTGCTCCTATATACAAGAATATAACTACTATAATACTGTCTCCTACATACAAGAATATAACTACTATAATACTGCTCCCATATACAAGAATATAACTACTATAATACTGCTCCTATATACAAGAATATAACTACTATAATACTTCTCACATATACAAGAATATAACTACTATAATACTACCCCTATACACAAGAATATAACTACTATAATACTGCTCCTATATACAAGAATATAACTACTATAATATTGCTCCTATATACAAGAATATAACTACTATAATACTGCCCCCTATATACAAGAATATAACTACTATAATACTGCTCCTATATACAAGAATATAACTACTATAATACTGCCTCCTATATACAAGAATATAACTACTATAATACTGCCTCCTATATACAAGAATATAACTACTATAATACTGCTCCTATATACAAGAATATAACTACTATAATACTGCCTCCTATATACAAGAATATAACTACTATAATACTGCTCCCATATACAAGAATATAACTACTATAATACTGCTCCCATATACAAGAATATAACTACTATAATACTGCTCCCATATACAAGAATATAACTACTATAATACTGCTCCCATATACAAGAATATAACTACTATAATACTGCTCCCATATACAAGAATATAACTACTATAATACTGCTCCTATATACAAGAATATAACTACTATAATACAGCCTCCTATATACAAGAATATAACTACTATAATACTGCTCCTATATACAAGAATATAACTACTATAATACTGCTCCTATATACAAGAATATAACTACTATAATACTGCCCCTATATACAAGAATATAACTACTATAATACTGCCTCCTACATACAAGAATATAACTACTATAATACTGCTCCTATATACAAGAATATAACTACTATAATACTACTTCTATATACAAGAATATAACTACTATAATATTGCTCCTATATACAAGAATATAACTACTATAATACTGCCTCCTACATACAAGAATATAACTACTATAATACTGCCTCCTTTATACAAGAATATAACTACTATAATACTGCTCCTATATACAAGAATATAACTACTATAATACTGCTCCTATATACAAGAATATAACTACTATAATACTGCTTCATATGTACAGGAATATAACTACTATAATACTGCTCCTATATACAAGAATATAACTACTATAATACTGCTCCTATGTATACGGCCTCTCCTCCTGTATTTTGCACTGGTGGGTTCGGGTCATCCTTGCCCCACACCCTCCCTGGATATCCTTCCTATTGGTCGCCTTACTGTATCGACCTTTGGAACGCCGAGATCACATCCAGCTGAATTGTAGATAAGTTACAGGGCGGTGTTACATTAGTGAGCGGTAACCTTGAATATGTCATAGAACCTGACAGCTGGGTCGGTTTTGCTCAAATAAGGAACAGTGTGAATTCTAGATCCTCCCAGAAAGGCTGAAACCTCCGGAGATCAGATCCGTGTTCACACTGTATGTGCCCTGATGTAACAATTGTGGCCTCTGTGCTTTTATATCAAAGCATCTGTTCTTAGGATTCTGCCTTATGCTGTCCCTCTGTTATTCCTCCTGGAAGAGAAAAAAAAATAAATAACTGGGTGTAGCCTTTATTCCCTTTGTCAAACTCTTCCTTCATCTCTAACGTTATCAGATATTGTTTTCATTTAGGGTGTTACCATTTTATAGACCTTTCCAGGAGGAATAAAGGAGGAACAGTGCAGTCCTGAATAACTGAATCAATTATTTATTTCCTAGGACATTTGTTTCCCAATTAAAATGCCTACAGTTGTTGCAAAACTACAACTCCCAGCATGCCCAGACAGCCAACGGCTGGGAGTTGTAGTTTTGCAACAGCTGGAGGCACCCTGGTTTGGAAACACTGTCCTAGGGGATACAAATATTAAGACCTGTCTGGCTCTGGTATCTACACTACATGATGAGATGGAAGGACCAGATGTTGTGGGACCTCTTGAGTCGTGCCTCCAGCTGTTGCAAAACTACAAACCCCAGCATGTCCGAGTATGTGGAGAGTTGTAGTTTTGCAACAGCTTCAGGCCCTTCAATTGGGAAACACAACCTATGACAAAAAAATTAAAATAAATGTTCCAAAATAAATAAATATATTTTGTAATATAGCCTAAGGTGCTTTTTATTTTTATTTTATTTATTTATTTATTTATTTTGTGTCTCAGATTTCAAAAAATTTTGTACAATTTAAGCCCTGCCTCTTTTTTTTTTTTTTTTTTTTAAGAGGACCACGCCCCATTGTAAATTGTTAATTGGTGCAGACAAGGCAAAATACTTTAGCAAATGTGTCCTGGTCCACTTTGTCACCAAGGAAAGGTCAGTTTTGACTGCTGCAACTAAATTTGTGAGCGAAATTTCTCAGCTCCGAAATTCCGCTGTGAATACAATGATCCCTCAACTTACAATGGCCTCAACATACAATAGTTTCAACATACAATGGTCTTTTCTGGACCATTGTAAGTTGAAACCAGACTCAACATACAATGTTATGGACAGTCTAGATCTGTGAAAACGTGTCAATGAAGCGACCAATCAGAATGGGCATTCACTTGTAAAACCCCTGTATTACTGAAGCGTATGCACTGACTGGTGTCTGGTAGCGCCCCCTACAGTACAGGGTGGTACTACATGTTCTGTACTACTCTTTGGGCCTGGGTTAGCTGCTCCTTTGGACACCAGGTGAGGGCGACTCCATTACTTTTTTTTTTTAGGACATTGCATGTACTGTACAGGACCCTGAAGAAGCTCCTGTCCTCTACATAGACCAGTGTTTCCCAAGCAGGGTGCTCCCAGCTGTTGCAAAACTACAACTCCCAGCATGCCCGGACAGCCTTTGGCTGTCCGGGCATGCTGAGAGTTGTAGTTTTGCAACAGCTGCAGGCTCCCTGCTTGGGAAACACAGACATAGACAGTGACTACAGCTCCCAGCAGATCTTTCTTACTTATATGTATGGATTTGCTTTATCTTTATTAGTTATCTACTGATTTTTCTTTAATTCTCACTTTTTCCGACTGTCTGGGCATGCTGGGAGTTGTAGTTTTGCAACAGCTGGAGGCACACTGGTTGGGAAAACACTGGATTAAGGCGTCCTCCGTGGTAATTGATCCTTCTCCATCTGATCTATAATTCACTGCTCCTCCAGACATCTGTATAGCTACATCGTATCCCTGCTGATGTGACCCATATACGCCATCCGGAGAGCGCCGCCGCCGCCGCCATGTGCGCGTTCTGTATATCGGAGGCGGAGAGACGTCCCCTGTGAATTTTATTGATCTCATTTAAGGCTCCATTGTTCTAATCTTGATCCTTCATCCCACTGAGCAGTTTTCCTCCATTTACTGCACTAATATATATATATATATATATATATATATATATATATATATATATATATATATATAATATGGGGGCCGCTGCAGACCCCTCTCCAGGATCAGCGCATCTTCTAGCTGCGTTGTCCAGATGGCAAGAAACGCAATGTAAGCCAAACACGCGAGCGGCATCGCATGGTTGAAAGTGTTGGCATTTATAATGGGTCAGTTTTTCTTTACAATTTCTGGCTTATCATCGTTTTCAGTATCTCTGCTTGCTGTCATTAGCTGGGGCTTATTCATGTATTACACTTGGATTTGTGAAGAACAGAGGGTTTGCTACATTTGTATCCAGGCTAGATCAGTGTTTCCCAACCAGGGTGCCTACAGCGGTTTCAAAACTACAACTCCCAGCATGCCCGGACAGCCAAAGGCTGTCCGGGCATGCTGGGAGTTTTAGTTTTGCAACAGCTGGAGGCACCCTGGTAGGGAAACACTGCTTTAAACTAAACTGTCGCTTACCTGGTACCACTAGATGGAGCTCAGGAGCTTACTGAATACTGCCCGTACATTGTTCTCTATAGTAAATCAGTATGCATCTAGCTCCCCAGCTCCCCCCTAATGGTGGCTACAGGATTTAAAGGGTTACTCCGGTGAAAACCTTTTTTTCTTTTAAATCAACTGGTGCCAGAAAGTTAAACAGATTTGTAAATTACTTCTATTAAAAAATCTTAATCCTTCCTGTACTTATTAGCTGCTGAATACTACAGAGGAAATTCCTTTCTTTTTGGAATTCTCTCTGATGACATCACGACCACAGTTCTCTCTGCTGACGTTATTATAATAACGCTTTATTTAATGTTGTCCTTAGTGGGATTTGAACCCGAGTCCCCAGCACTATAAGGCAGCAGTGCTAACCACTGAGCCACCATGCTGCCCTTAACATACATCTGCTATGCATGGTTGCTAAAATGGACAGATGTAAGCAGAGAGCACTGTGCTTGTGATGTCATCAGTTTTCCAAAAAGAAAGGAATTTCCTCTGTAGCATTCATCAGCTAATAAGTACTGGAAGGATTAAGATTTTTAATAGAAGTAATTTACAAATATGTTTAACTTTCTGGCACCAGTTGATTTAAAAGGAAAAAGGTTTTCACCGGAGTACCCCTTTAAGAATTCCATCCTATCAGTCTAGGTCTATCCAAAAAAGAAATGCATTTCCTCTGATGTCATGACCACAGTGCTCTCTGCTGTCCATTTTAGGAACGGTCTAGAGCAGGAAAAAATCCCCATAGCAAACATATGCTGCTCTGTACAGTTCCTAAAATGGACAGCAGAGGTCAGCAGAAAGCACTGTGGTAGTGACATCAGAGGAAATGCATTTCTTTTTTGGATTTCTCTTTAGTATACAGCCCCTAAAAAGTACTGGAAGGATTAATATTTTTTTAATAGAAGTGATTTACAAATCTGTTTTAACTTTCTGGCACTAGTTGATAAAAAAAAGTTTTCCACGGGAGTACCCCTTAAATGCAGGCACCAGTAGATGGGGCTCCACAGCTTACTGCATACTGTCCTTACATTGATTTCTATAGTAAATCAGTATGCAGTAGGCTCTTGAGCTCCCCCTTATGGTGGCTGCAGGCTTTTTAGAATTTCATCCTATCAGTCTAGGTCTGTGTGTAGGGGATCTGGAGCTTTTTATCAGAGGAAAAAAATCACTATGAAGATACATTTTAGGAAATGAATTCCGCACTGAATTCTAGTTGTTACATTAATATAAATATAATTATTATTTATTAATTATGTTTTATTATTAATCATATATTTATAAATATAAATTGCTGTTTTACTTTTGGTAAGAAGTTTTTTTATTTATTTATTTTTTTTTGTCTCATTGTCACAGACGATCTTTTCTCCGCGTATCTGTCTGTATCTTTTTTTTTTTTTTTTTTGAGCCGCGTTGTCTAAGGGAATTTAGATTTCGGGGAAGGCATCCTCATGGCTGACGACTTGTGTTCTGTTTTTCTTCCAGTTTCCTCCTTAGCAACAAGGATTCTTCTTCTGGAGCGTCTCTGCTCGGTCCCCGCACTGCGCGCAGAACACCCAGACACGTCTCGTTTCATTACTGTTCTGCTGCTCTGCCCGCTGTAAAGTACCCAGTGTACTATGTATAGCGTGCGGCGCGTCTCCACCTCGCCCCTCCGCGCTCTGCATTGTGCTGCCATGCTATAGCAAAAAAAAAAAAAGACTTTGACCTAAATTCGACGCCCTCCGGTCAAATGGGGCGTGCTTGGCGAATGCAGACGGTTAAGCAAATAGAGTTGTATACCGAGCGAGTCGGGATAATAATTATAGTCCAATGTATACAATACACCTGAGAACTATCTCCTGTCTTGATGGTTTGCTACAATGTATCGGCGCAGGTGCAATCCTCTACATGTGAATATGAATCTTTATTTAACAACGTTCCTGTAAAAACTTATAGGACCCGTTCACACTGAGGAATTTCTCGTGAATTCTCTGTTTGAAAAAATACATCATCATCTCTTCCTCCCATAGACCTTAAAGGAGTACTCCGGTGGAAATTATTTTTTTTTTTTATTTATCGTATATTTTTTTTAATTTTTTTTAAATCAACTGGTGCCAGAAAGTTAAACAGATTTGTAAATGACTTCTATAAAAAAAAAAAAAAATCTTTACCCTTCCAGTACTTTTTAGCAGCTGTATGCTACAGAGGAAATTCTTTTCTTTTTTAATTTTTTTTTGTCTTGTCCACAGTGCTCTCTGCTGACACCTGATGCCCGTATCGGGAACTGTCCAGAGCAGCATAGGTTTGCTATGGGGATTTTCTCCTGCTCTGGACAGTTCCTGATACGGACATCAGGTGTCAGCAGAGAGCACTGTGGACAAGACAAAAAAGAAATTAAAAAAGAAAAGAATTTGCTCTGTAGCATACAGCTGCTAAAAAGTACTGGAAGGGTAAAGTTTTTTTTTAATAGAAGTAATTTACAAATCTGTTTAACTTTCTGGCACCAGTTCATTTAAAATAAATAAATGTTTTCCACCGGAGTACCCCTTTTAATGTATTTTGTTCGTTCACACTGCGGAAATTCCGCTTGCAGAATTCCTCCCCGCTTGAAGAAAAAGCATGTTCATTCTTCATGAGGAATCCGCAAGCAGAATCCCATAGAACTCAATTGTAATTTTTTTTTTTTCTGCCCGACACTGTTTTTGCGCCGAATTTGCGTGGAAATTCCGTGCAAAAAAACAAAAACAAAGGTTAATTCTAATTGTTGGTTGTCGTCCAGCAAAAAATAAAAATTCCTACTATATTGCCTGTCAATTCCGCACGGAAACTCCACGGCAGAATTTTTAAGCAAGAATTCCTCGCCAATTCCTCAGTGTGAACGGGGCCATAGACTGAAACAGTCTCACTGCTGAGGGTTTGCTACACTTGTTTGTCTAGATCAGTGTTTCCCAAAGAGTGTGCCTCCAGCTCTTGCAAAACTATAACTCCCAGCATCCCCGGACATCCCTATAAACTTATGAAACGTCTCAGAGCTGAGGGTTTGCTACACTTGTTTCTTGTCTAGATCAGTGTGCCTCTAGCTGTTGCAATACTACAACTCCCAGCATGCCCGGATAGCTTTATAAACCGTCTCACAGCTGAGGGTTTGCTACACTTGTATCTTGCCTAGACCAGTGTTTCCCAACCAGTGTGCCTCCAGCTGTTGCAAAATTACAACTCTCTGCATTCTCAGGCTTAAAATGTACAGTTTCAGAGCTGAGGGTTTGCTACGCTTGCTTCTTGTCTAGCCCAGAGTTCCTCCAGCTGTTGCAAAACTACAACTCCCAGCATGCCCTGACAGCAGTATAAACTTATAAATCATCTCACAGCTGGGGGTTTGCTACACTTGTTTCTTCTCCAGACCAGTTTTTCCCAACCAGTGTGCCTCCAGCTGTTGCAAAACTACAACTCCCAGCATGCCCGGACAGCCAAAGGCTGTCCGGGCATGTTGGGAGTTGTAGTTTTGCAACCGCTGGTGGCATGCTGGTTGGGAAACACTGGTCTGGACAATACTCTGGGAGCTTAACACCTCACTCCTGTCGTAGTAGTTTTGCTACAGTGTATCAGTGAAGGTGGAGTCTTCCTCTGCCGATCGGAATCTGATTAAACTGAATGGAAACTCTCCTATTTACACTTAAACACTTGAACCCTTTCACAGCTGAGGATTTGCTTTAGTTGCATCCAGTCTATGAGCTTAACACCTCCCAAATCTCTTGTCTTGCTGGTTCGTGACAATGTGTCAGTGGAGGCGGAGTCTTCCTCCGCAGGTTAATCTGGATGTTATTGTTTAAAAGATAAACTGGAATGTGATAACATTGAATGGTAACGTTCCTGTTTAGGCTTCTAGGCTGGCAACTTTTCACAGCTGAGGGTTTGTTACAGGAGCTTAAAGAGTACCTGTCATGATCTTGTTTAATTTTATAATCCCCCCAGTTCACTGCCCCCCATCATGATAAACCACCCCCTGCCTTTATTTTGTATTATATTTGTTAGTTTTCTACCTTGATATTGTTCTGTATTTTCTGCTCAGTCAGATTCCCAGACTGGGAAGGGGCGTTCCCCAGCAGGCGTGACATCATCTGAAGCCATACAGGGGAGAACTTCCTCCCTCACTCTGCTACACTCAGCCCAGAGCAGTTCAGTGTGAGATGAGCTATGATTGGCTAAGGCTGCACATGAGAGATGGGGAGGAAATGTACACAATGCTGTGCAAGAGATGGGGAGGAAATGTGCTCTGGACAAGTAGGGGGACACCTAGTGGCAGCTTTTTTAAACACAAAACATAGAAAACTTTTTTTTTTTTTTTTTTTTCGAACAAAGTACATTAGAAATTTTTTTTTTTTTTTTTTTAATTAAGGAGTGCAATAGCAACAATTATTTTCAATGACAGTGCCCATTTAACGTCTCACAAATCTCTTTCCAGTCTTGGGAGTTTACTAACTGATTTAAACATAAATAAACTTGATAGTTTGTTACAATGTGTCAGTGCAGGTGGAGTCTTTACTGCGCAGGTAAATAGGAATGTTTCCATTCACAGCTTGGGAGCTTATTAAACCAATAAACTTCATAGTTTGTTACAGTGTGTCGGTGCAGGTGGAATCTTCTGCTGTAGGTCACCTACACGTGACAATGACTGCTGGAATATAATCAAATTTAATAGGAACATTCCACTTTACACTTATATACTAGAAACTTTTACCAGTTGAGGGTTTGCTACATTTGTATCTAGTCTAGACAGTCCTCTGTGACAGTGTTTTCCAGCCAGGGTGCCTCCAGCTGTTGCAAAACGACAACTACACTTTTCGGTTTTATTTGTTTTTTAAAAAAAAGCTGCCACTAGGTGTCTCCCTTCTTGTCCAGAGCACATTTCCCTCATCTCTTGGACAGACTTTGGACTCCTGCTGGCCTGGCAGAAGTCCAAAATCAGGAAATGCTGAAGGGGGTGTATGCAGCCTTATCCAATCATAGCTCATCTCACACTGAACTGCTCTGGGCTGTGTATAGCAGAGTGAGGGAGGAAGTTCTCCCCTCTGTGGCTTCAGATGAGGTCACGCCTGCTGGGGAACGCCCCTTCCCTGTCCGTGAATCTGACTGAGACTGATCAGAAATTACAGAACAATATCAAGGTAGAAAACTAAAAAATAATAAATAAAGGCTGGGGGGGGGGGGGGGGGTTATCATGATGGGGGCAGTGAACTGGGGGGATTATAAAATTTAACAAGATCATGACTGGCACTCTTTAAGAACCACCGGTCGGTCCGATGTGAATCGTCTGATTGTTTCCCAAGACAAATGGACGGATTGAACTTCTAGGAAAAGCGCGGAGAGGTCACCCGTCTGCCGCAGTGACAGATCCCGCCCCCCCCCCCCCCGCCGCCGTATCACTCGCTTGTTTTACAGATATCATTTCAGGGGGGAGAGAATGTCGGCCTTTGTTGTGTATTTATTTTTTTTGCTTCCAGATACCTGGAATGGGGATGAAACAGGAAGCCGCCGCATTCTTACAACCTTGTTCCACGGCGCGGAGGTAGCTGTGCGTTGCGGGTCGTACACGAAGCGGCCTGGGCCATTGTCTATTGTATCCTGATACGCAATAGAAGCCCCTTTTGGTCCCTCACAGCTTTCCAGTATTTGCATAGATGAGGCTAAAATTTTGGGTTCTCTTTCGTCGCCCTAATTGCCGCGATGATGGCTTCTTGGCCCGACTGGGAACGCAGGCCTCCGCTTTCATCTACCTGGTATAAAGCCCTGATTGTGTTTACGGACTGGAAGGGGAACAGCTGGAAAACTCAGTCTTGTGGTGCTCCTCGGGATTGTTACCCAGCTTTCTGCAGATCCAGAGTGGCCTAGTAATCAGCATAAAGTCTAAAACAGTGTTTTCCAATATCAAGCTGTTGCAAAACTACAACTCCCAGCATGCCCGGACAGCCCTTGGCTGTCCGAGCATGCTGGGAGTTGTAGTTTTGCAGCAGCTGCAGGCACCCTGGTTGTAAGAGACATTGATTTAGCACTGTTATATGTTCACTGTATGGCAGTTGTGTGCAAGCATTCTATGGCACTGTTATGGATTCAATGTACAGTATGACACTGTTATAGGTTCATTGTACGGTAGTTGTATGTAAGCACTGTATGGCACTGTTATGCTGACTGTACGGTAGTTGTATGTAAGCACTGTATGGCACTGTTATGCTGACTGTACGGTAGTTGTATGTAAGCACTGTATGGCACTGTTATGCTGACTGTATGGTAGTTGTATGTAAGCACTGTATGGCACTGTTATGCTGACTGTACGGTAGTTGTATGTAAGCACTGTATGGTACTGTTATGCTGACTGTATGGTAGTTGTATGTAAGCACTGTATGGTACTGTTATGCTGACTGTATGGTAGTTGTATGTAAGCACTGTATGGCACTGTTATGCTGACTGTACGGTAGTTGTATGTAAGCACTGTATGGCACTGTTATGCTGACTGTACGGTAGTTGTATGTAAGCACTGTATGGCACTGTTATGCTGACTGTACGGTAGTTGTATGTAAGCACTGTATGGCACTGTTATGCTGACTGTACGGTAGTTGTATGTAAGCACTGTATGGCACTGTTATGCTGACTGTATGGTAGTTGTATGTAAGCACTGTATGGTACTGTTATGCTGACTGTATGGTAGTTGTATGTAAGCACTGTATGGCACTGTTATGCTGACTGTACGGTAGTTGTATGTAAGCACTGTTATGCTGACTGTACGGTAGTTGTATGTAAGCACTGTATGGCAGTGTTATGCTGACTGGTAGTTGCATGCAAGCACTCTGGTACTGTCATGTATTCAATGTACAGTATGGCACTGTTATATGCGCTCTGTATGGTAGTTGTACGCAAGCATTCTGTGGCAGTGTTATATGCTCGCTGTATGCAAGCATTCTATGGCACTGTTGTATGTTTACTGTATGATAGTTGTATGTAAACCATGTCATGTGTACACTGTATGGCAGTTGTGTGCAAGCATTTTATGGCACTGTTATGGTTTCAATGTACAGTAGTTGTAAGCACTGTATGGCACTGTTATATGCTCAGTGTATGGAAGTTGAATACAGCAATTCCATAAGTTATAGGTTCACTGTATGGTAGTTGTATGTAAGCACTGTATGGTACTGTTATGCTGACTGTACGGTAGTTGTATGTAAGCACTGTATGGTACTGTTATGCTGACTGTACGGTAGTTGTATGTAAGCACGGTATGGCACTGTTATGCTGACTGTACGGTAGTTGTATGTAAGCACTGTATGGCACTGTTATGCTGACTGTACGGTAGTTGTATGTAAGCACTGTATGGCACTGTTATGCGGACTGTACGGTAGTTGTATGTAAGCACTGTTTGGTACTGTTATGCTGACTGTACGGTAGTTGTATGCAAGCACTGTTTGGTACTGTTATGCGGACTGTACGGTAGTTGTATGCAAGCACTGTATGGTACTGTTATGCTGACTGTACGGTAGTTGTATGTAAGCACTGTATGGTACTGTTATGCTGACTGTATGGTAGTTGTATGTAAGCATTCTATGGCACTGTTATGCTGACTGTATGGTAGTTGTATGTAAGCACTGTATGGTACTGTTATGCTGACTGCTTACATACAACTACCGTACAGTCAGCATAACAGTACCATACAGTGCTTACATACAACTACCGTACACTGTATGGTACTGTTATGCTGACTGTATGGTAGTTGTATGTAAGCACTGTATGGTACTGTTATGCTGACTGTACGGTAGTTGTATGTAAGCACTGTATGGCACTGTTATGCTGACTGTACGGTAGTTGTATGTAAGCACTGTATGGTACTGTTATGCTGACTGTATGGTAGTTGTATGTAAGCACTGTATGGCACTGTTATGCTGACTGTACGGTAGTTGTATGCAAGCACTGTATGGTACTGTTATGCTGACTGTACGGTAGTTGTATGTAAGCACTGTATGGTACTGTTATGCTGACTGTATGGTAGTTGTATGTAAGCACTGTATGGTACTGTTATGCTGACTGTATGGTAGTTGTATGTAAGCACTGTATGGTACTGTTATGCTGACTGTATGGTAGTTGTATGTAAGCACTGTATGGCACTGTTATGCTGACTGTATGGTAGTTGTATGTAAGCACTGTATGGTACTGTTATGCTGACTGTATGGTAGTTGTATGTAAGCACTGTATGGCACTGTTATGCTGACTGTATGGTAGTTGTATGTAAGCACTGTATGGCACTGTTATGCTGACTGTATGGTAGTTGTATGTAAGCACTGTATGGCACTGTTATGCTGACTGTATGGTAGTTGTATGTAAGCACTGTTTGGTACTGTTATGCTGACTGTACGGTAGTTGTATGTAAGCACTGTATGGCACTGTTATGCTGACTGTACGGTAGTTGTATGTAAGCACTGTATGGCACTGTTATGCTGACTGTATGGTAGTTGTATGTAAGCACTGTTTGGTACTGTTATGCTGACTGTACGGTAGTTGTATGTAAGCACTGTATGGCACTGTTATGCTGACTGTACGGTAGTTGTATGTAAGCACTGTATGGCACTGTTATGCTGACTGTACGGTAGTTGTATGTAAGCACTGTATGGCACTGTTATGCTGACTGTATGGTAGTTGTATGTAAGCACTGTATGGCACTGTTATGCTGACTGTATGGTAGTTGTATGTAAGCACTGTATGGTACTGTTATGCTGACTGTATGGTAGTTGTATGTAAGCACTGTATGGTACTGTTATGCTGACTGTACGGTAGTTGTATGTAAGCACTGTATGGCACTGTTATGCTGACTGTACGGTAGTTGTATGTAAGCACTGTATGGTACTGTTATGCTGACTGTACGGTAGTTGTATGTAAGCACTGTATGGTACTGTTATGCTGACTGTACGGTAGTTGTATGTAAGCACTGTATGGCACTGTTATGCTGACTGTACGGTAGTTGTATGTAAGCACTGTATGGCACTGTTATGCTGACTGTATGGTAGTTGTATGTAAGCACTGTATGGCACTGTTATGCTGACTGTATGGTAGTTGTATGTAAGCACTGTATGGTACTGTTATGCTGACTGTATGGTAGTTGTATGTAAGCACTGTATGGCACTGTTATGCTGACTGTATGGTAGTTGTCAGTAAGCACTGTATGGTACTGTTATGCTGACTGTATGGTAGTTGTATGTAAGCACTGTATGGTACTGTTATGCTGACTGTATGGTAGTTGTATGCAGACATTCTATGGCACGGTTATGGATTCAATGAATGGTATGGCACTGTTATATGCTCTCTGTGTGGTCGTTGTCCGCAAGCATTCTCTGACGTTGTAGGTTTACTGTATAGTAGTTGTATGTAAACACTGTATGGTACTGTTATGCTGACTGTATGGTAGTTGTATGTAAACACTATTATATGTTCCCCATATGGTAGTTTTATGTTACCACTTCTGTAGGTACAATAAGGCACTTACGGGTCCCGTATATGACTATTTTATAGAAGCAGCTGTGGCGCTGGTATGTTTTCCTTGGATGGGATGTAGGCACAGACTCTATGGCACTGTTATGGAGTCACAGTATTACATTTTGTTTGGTAATATGTACAGACTGGCTCTTATTTGTATGACAGTGCTATAAAGTACTTGTATAACAGTATCGTGTGTTGATTGCACTGTTTGGCTCTATTATTTGTTCATGTATAGCACAGGGCACAGTCACTATGGGGGAGAGTTATCAAAACCTGCGCAGAGGAAAAGTTGACCAGTTGACCATAGCAACCAATCAGATCGCTTCTTTCATTTTTCACAGGTTTCTTTAAAAATGAAAGCAGCGATCTGATTGGTTGCTATGGGCAACTGGTCAACTTTTCCTCTGCACAGGTTTTGATAACTCTCCCCTAATGTGAGCATTGTTGTACGTTTGCTGTAGGGCGCCACATATGTTATTTTAGTTGTAGTGCCCTTTAGGCGTCATGTAATGTAAACACTTTGTATCATGTTCCTTTTACCTCTTTCCATAAAACCGATACGGGGGGCCGCCGCGTTTCACTCCGGGCCCCCAGAGACCTCCATGTGGCCTTGTTTCCCATTACGATATCTTTTCTCCTGTTATTGGAAGGAACTAAATAGAAGCCGCTCGGGGGATTTGGTTTTTCCTATTATCTGATTATACACAGGAACGGGGGGGGGGGGGGGGGGGGGCTTCAGCTTTATATGACACTGTACACACTAATGGAAGATCTGAAGGTAGGAGCCAAGATAAGCGAGCCAGAATTCCCTCCTCCCTAATAGAAGCGCGGAGCTGTCAGTCAAGGGGACGGCGACTACCATAAATGTCTCCGCTTCGCATTCTCCTTACAAGATCTTCAGGTGAAAAGATCAGACATCAAATCCTAAAGCTGTGTGTAAGAATTATAATGTGTATTGAGGTTGTCACAGCTCCGCCCACACGATCGCCATCATTTTATAGTAACCTGATATAGGTTGTAATAGTCACGGGCAGCTCGCCCACTTGGTTTCCTTCCATGGCGACGGGATTCACTCCTCCTATGAGAACTTTTATTTGTACGTGGCTTATAAAGGGTTAGGGAAAAGGAACCCCCCCCCCACCCCACGCCTTCCACGGTCTCAGTCCATTGTACTGAACCATCTTTACAGACCAGTTTATCTCTTCACCTTCCCAAGCCAATGTTTCCCAACCAGGTTGCCTTCAGCTATTGCAAAACTACAAATCCCAGCATGCCCAGACAGCTGAACGCTGTCTGGGCATGCTGGGAGTTGTAGTTTTGCAATAGCTGGAGGGACCCTGGTCGGGAAACGGGGAAACAGTATCCCAAGCCATGGTCAAATACACTTGTTTCTCATCATAGTCTTCATAGTCCTTCCATCTTCCCACTCCTATGTCCCTCTTTTCTCGCTAGCCCACCATCTTCTCGGTCCTGTGCACCCTCATGCAGTCCCTACAATCCTGTGCACCACTATACACAAGGGGTAATGTTTCTCCTCGAGGAGAGCATCATAAAGACGTGTGGAGACTTATAGGTCATTCACGCCCCTCTGGCCATTCGGGGAAGAAAGTAGGAGTATTTTACTCCTATTAGCAGTTTTGGAAACTGACTGGGAATGTATGCCAAGCCAGAGATCCCTCCAGAAGGAAAGAATACCCATCTACCGACAGCTGTTTCGGGTAGGGGCAAATCCTTGAAACCCTTAAGAAATCTTACCCCATATGTTCCATGACAACAGGCCTCTCCTAACCAGTCATCATCCTGCGCTGTACTGACGAGGGGCAAAACCCCGAAACAGCTGTTTGCAGGCGGATATACTTTTTAGAGATCTCTGGTTTAGGATACATTCCCAGTCAGTTTCCAAAACTCTTACTTGGGAGTTAAATTTGGAAACAGGGGTGTGTGATCTGCTCTACATATTCTTTTATTCCCACTATATACACTCTCAGCTTCCCTATGCCCGCCATATCACCCCCATCTCCACTATTGTGTATTTACCCCCAACCTAATCCTATGTAATTTGTGTTCTATTAAAGGGGTACTCCACCGGAAAAAAAAAAAAATTTTAAATCAACTGGTGCCAGAAAGTTAAGCATATTTGTAAATTACTTCTATTAAAAAAATCTTAATCCTTCCAGTAATTATCAGCTGCTGTATGATCCACAGGAAGTTCTTTTCTTCTTGAATTTCCTTTCTTTCTGACCCCAGTGCTCTCTGCTGACACCTCTGTCCAGATCAGGAACTGTCCAGAGCAGGAGAGGTTTTCTATGGGGATTTGCTTCTACTCTGGACAGTTCCTAAAATGGACAGAGGTGTCAGCAGAGAGCACTGTGGTCAGACAGAAAATAAATTAAAAAAGAAAAGCTTCCTTTACAGTATATAACAGCTGATAAGTACTGTAAGGATTAAGATTTTTAAATAGAAGTAATTTACAAATCTGTTAAACTTTCTGGCACCAGTTGATTTAGAAAAAAAAAAGTTTTCCAATGGAGTACCCCTTTAAAGGGGTGCTCCGGTGCTTATACATCTTATCCCCTATCCAAAGTATAGGGGTTAAGAGTCCCGCCGCTGGGGTCCCCCTTGATCTTGCATGCGACACCCAGTTTATAATCAGTCTCCGGAGCGTGTTCGTTCCGGGTGTGATTACTGGCGACCACAGGTCCGACGGCGTGTGACGTCAACACTCCGCCCCCGTGTGACATCACGCTCCGCCCCTCAATGCAAGCCTATCGGAGGGGGCGTGATAGCTGCCACGCCCCCCCTCACAGGGTGGCATTGAGGGGCGGAGCGTGACGTCACACGGGGGCGGACCTGTGGTCGCCGGTAATCAGACCCGGAGCGAACACGCTCCGGAGACTGATTATAAACTGGGTGCCGCGTGCAAGATCACAGGGGTCCCCAGCGGTGGGACTCCCGCGATCAGGCATCTTAACCCCTATCTTTTGGATAGGGGATAAGATTTCTAAGCACCGGAGAACCCCTTTAACCCATTCCAGCTTTCCTGTCCACCCCAGCACTGGCCACTCTCCCTATTCTCCAGTCTTTTACATGCTCCCCCCCCCCCCCCCCTCCCTCCCTCGTTCCGATACGAAGAAGCGTCACCTCGGCAATTGCTCCCCACCCGCACTTCCCGCTCACATCATTCGCAGCCCCTGTAGGAACGATTCCGATATCCACGTGAAACGCTTCTATTTTCGTACGCTGTTGAACTTCTCACATCATTTTAATTTCGTCTGAGTCATTTTCTTTTTCATTCCCGACTTTAAAGGGAATGGGATCAGGAAGACGGTGAAAAATTAATGCCGCGTTCTCGTGACTTACTTATGCCCATTGATCCGTCTGTGGATTTGCTGTTTTTTTTTTTGGCGCACCTCCGTAATATCGGGTTTGTAAACACTCTGAATTATTCACTGCGGCGGAATTAAAAAAAAATAAAAATGACGCTGCACCTTCAGGCAACTTTAACTAGATTAGGTAATTGTATTATTAAAGCTCTGCTGCAGCCTTATCATGGCAATTGTCCCCATTAGGAAATGGGAATGGCGCCAGTCGTTTCCCTACGGGCCGCGGGGCTCATTTCTGCGATGCCAACATGGTATGAATGCTGTTTTTGGCAGCCTGTATTTTATGAATGAGCTATTCATAGGGGTTTAAGCAACCTGCGGTTGTGGGGGCACAAATTGAGGCATTCGCATCGAAATTGGGAATTTTTCTTCTTTTCTCAGCCGTATGGAGGAAGCCAAACCATTGTGTATATACTTGGAGACGACTTGTGACTTTGCCAGTCTGTGCGTCAGAATCTTTTCCAATTTTCTGCTCTTTTCACTACGTCTGGCAAGAAATCGTCATTGTTATTGGGTAAACAGTCTGCTCTGTCCTCGGTCTCCGCGCTGCTTACATTGGAAGGAAAGATATTGACTCAACACAGAAACTTCTTCTCCATAGTATGACCCTCATCCTATCCCTGCTGTAGGGGGCGCCGCTGATGACCTGATAAACATGCCTCATGACTAGAGATGAGCGAACTTACAGTAAATTCGATTCGTCACGAACTTCTCGGCTCGGCAGTTGATGACTTATCCTGCATAAATGAGTTCAGCTTTCAGGTGCTCCGATGGACTGGAAAAGATGGATACAGTCCTAGGAAAGAGTCTCCAGCCCACCGGAGCACCTGAAAGCTGAACTAATTTATGCAGGATAAGTTATCAACTGCCGAGCCGAGAAGTTCGTGACGAATCGAATTTACTGGAAGTTCCCTCATCTCTACTCATGACCACCACCAATACATTTGATTTGGGCACTGCATAGCACTCTTATTATCTTATCTTTATGGGGCTTTTATATGGTCACTTGAGTGCTGTATGGCGGTATTATCTTGTGCCTGGTGTGGCACTATTTCTTTTGCATAACCTTTTTGCACTGTATGGTTTGGGCACAATGGTTATTATTTAGGCAACTGTATGAAAGTGTTACTTGGCCAATGTACGGCACTGGTATTTGTCCGCCACCGTATACGATGCACAGTGGTTATTAATGCTGGGCGGTATGACCAAAAATGTATATCACAGTATTTTTCTAAATTAAGTCGGTTTTGCGGTATTTAACCGTATTTCGGAGGGGGGGGGGGGGTTCCTCAGTATAGTATCAGGTGGTCCGCGGTCCTCACCATGGTACCCGGGGTCTTGGTCAGGCCGCCCGGTAACTCTCCTCCACGTCTCTGAAGCTCTGCTCGAGTTTAAGGCGCCTGCCCGGAAGTCACGTGCCCGGCAGGAGTTGTAGTCCCCTCCCAACTACGTACAGTGCTGTGCGGCCAGTCGTTTCTCTACGCTATGACGCATTGGAGTTGGTTGCTATGGAAACGGTATTGCGGTGTGTGAAAAATTCATATTGTAAAGAAAAAACACACTGGTATTCGGTATGGACCGGTATACCGCCCATTTGTATACTGTGTTACGGTATATCATTTGGGGGCGGAGGTCCACCAGGACAAGGTAGATTGGGGCAGATTTACTAAAACAGTCTAAGGCTGGGATCTTCTTGGAAATAATTATAATAATTAATATATATTTATTTGGTGATTGTGGGACCAAAAACCTCTGGGGCCAGATGTTAGCTGGGAATCAATAGGAAAATATGAACCACCAGACCTACATGTGGGGGTGTTTTTTTGTTTTTTGTTTCTTACCCATTCGTGGCATCTTTAGGTTCAAGGCTGGTTTTCCAAATTTACGTTTGTGTTTTAAAAAAAAAAAAAAAAAAAATGAATAAAAGAAAAATGATGTGAAATTCAAATTGGGGTCCCCCTCAATTCATCAATAGAATTATTTTGAGACATATAACTAATAAGGAAAAAAAAATAATAATTAAAAAAAATTACAGGGATAAAACGCCTACAGTATACTAAAACACACTATTTAAAATAAAAAAAAACTCCATGAAAAACTGCATCTTTGGAGTTCCTACAAACACACATTAGCCAGATAATCGGCCTGTGTAAAAGAGCCTATAGACTAGACCAGTGGTCTCCAAAGTGTGGCCCTCCAGATGTTGCAAAAGTACAATTCCCAGCATGCCCAGCCAACGACTGTCCGGGCATGCTGGGAATTGTAGTTTTGCAACATCTGGAGGTCCAATTTGGAGACGACTAGGCTAGATGGTCTAATAATATGACTTTTGCCTGACCAACCTATGGTTGGCTTAATTTGCACCAAAATTACTTGCCAAAAGTGGGGCAAAAAGCGCATAAAACACATCATGAATGTGGAGCAAGGCATGTCCAGCATTCTAGCGCAAAGGTAAATCTATGCCGCTGTTTGGAGAGAACGAGAATCCTCCTTTTACTGAAAAAGCGGCTCCTTTGCATCCATATTAAAGTACAAATACGTCGTTGGCCGTTTAATTTATTTTATTTATTTTCCATGTTTTGCTTTAATGACTTCCTATTCGGAAGATCAGAACAAAGACAGGATATAGAAGGTCCAGTCCAGCCCCCGAGACACCATGACGGTAGCCAAGACGAGCACACTGTCACTAAAGAAGGTTAGTCTAGGGAGTTAGAAAAATAGAAGTTAAAGGGGAACTCCGATTTGTAAACACCTATCCCCTATCCAGTGGCTTAGGAATAAGCGTCTGGATGAGCTGACTTGATCTCTCACTATTCCCCTCCCCCATACACATGTATGCTTAGCTTAGCTGAGTGTCCATGCGTTCTGATTTAGGAGGGATAAGTCACTAACGGGCTCCTCTGGGGCGTGGCTTATTTAAATAGAACAAATAAGAACAAAAGAAAAAATCTAAAAGTTGAAATTCATCATGTTCGATATTTTTTTTTCCTCCGCTCCCCCCCAAAAAAAAAATTGAACATGATGAACTTCAACTTTTTAATTTTTTTTTCCTTTTTTTTCTTTTCTTATTTAGATCAGTGTTTCCTAACCAGGGTGCCTCCAGCTGTTGTAAAACTACAACTCCCAGCATGCCCTGACAGCCATTGACCGATCCCACTGTAATTGGCAAGTTCAGCCAAACCTATCTGGTTTCTGGAAGCTGAGATTTGGGGTTCTAACACTTGCTGCTTTAGTTCTGGCTGCATGAGACATGGAGGGAAAATTGGTGTTTTTTTTTTTTTTTTTTGCGAGATTTAAAAAAAATATATATTTTCTAAAATTGCATCTCCGCAGGACCTTTTTATAGACAAAAATTGATTTTGTGGGACCCCGCAGAGCTGATTTTTTATTTTTTTTGTTAGGAAAAAAAATCTGTGACTTCTATTTGTCCGCCTCACCTGAGGAGGCTAAAAAGTCTATTATTTGGACCCCCCCCCCCACATGACAATACCCCAAAGAAGGTGGCAATTACAATTTGATCAGTTCTTGTTTCGATGTTCTGCAAACTGTGTCTTACTGGCTGTTGCAAAACTACAACCCCCAAAATGCCCAGACAGCATTTTTCTTAAATAAAAAAATAAATAAATAAAATTCTAATATTGCTGCTTGATTTTTATTTTTTTTTTATTTTAATTTAATTTTATTTATTCATTTTTTTTTCTTTTATTATTCCTGATGTTATTTCTTATTTACGTTCATGATGATTATGCTTGTTGTTTCAACAGCTGCTCGAAATGGCGCTGTTTTTTAAATTCTTTAATTTATTTATTTTTTTTTTATTATACTGTGAGGTAGATTTACCAAAACGTGTCCAGAGGAAAAGTTGCTGAGTTGCCCATAGCAACCAATCAGATCACTTCTTTCATTATTCAGAGGCCTTTTCAAAAATGAAAGAAGCGATCTGATTGGTTGCTATGGGCAACGCAGCCACTTTTCCTCTGGACAGGTTTTGATAAATCTCCCCCTCACTGATTGTTGCTTTTCTATAGACCTTATTACAACATATTATTTTGACGAAAAAATACTGCTTTTTTTTTTTTTCCAAGTTTCATGGGCGCATATTTTTTAAACACCTGTGTAGAGGAAAAGTTAACCAGTTGCCCATAAAAACCAATCAAATCACTTCTTTCATTTTTCACTGGTCCTTTTCAAAATGAAAGAAGCGATCTGATTGGTTGCTATGGGCAACTCGGCAACTTCTATCTATCTATCTATAGAAATAATATATAAGCAGCACACCACAGGTAGACAACGTCTCTCACATCATGGAATAAATTCACCTTTTGCTTGAAGTCTACCTGTGGTGTGCTGCTTATATATTTTTTTTCTATACATTAAAGAGGTACTCCGGGGAAAACCTTTTTTTCTTTTTAAATCAACTGGTGCCAGAAAGTTAAACATATTTGTAAATTACTTCTATTAAAAAATCTTAATCCTTCCAGTACTTATTAGCTGCTGAATGCTACAGAGGAAATTCCTTTCTTTTTGGAACACTGATGACATCACTAGCACAGTGCTCTCTGCTGACATCTCTGTCCATTTTAGCAACCATGCATAGCAGATGTATGCTAAGTGCAGCATGGTGGCTCAGTGGTTAGCACTGCTGCCTTGCAGTACTGGGGACTTGGGTTCAAATCCCACTAAGGACAACAATAAATAAAGAGTTGTTGTTGTTGTTGTTGTTGTTGTTGTTGTTGTTGTTGTTGTTGTTGTTGTTGTTGTTGTTGTTGATGATGATGATGATGATGATGATGATGATGATGATGATGATGATGATGATGATGATGATGATGATGATGATGATGATGATGATGTCAGCAAAGAGCACTGTGGTCGTGATGTCATCAGAGAGAATTCCAAAAAGAAAAGAATTTCCTCTGTATTATTCAGCAGCTAATAAGTATAGGAAGGATTAAGATTTTTTTAATAGAAGTCATTTACAAATCTGTTTAACTTTCTGGCACCAGTTGATTTAAAAGTAAAAAGGTTTTTACCGGAGTACCCCTTTAAGGAACCAGTGGACCGAGGTTTGGAATATGCGGGCACCCAGAATTCTTTTTTTTCTACTTGTTCTTGGAGGTGCTGTGTTTATTGGATATCTATCTATATAGTGTGTGTGTGTGTGTGTGTGTGTATATGTATATATATATATATATATATATATATATATATATATATATATATAATATTATTCTCTTTTGCTTTGATGTGTTTTGTTGTATTTGCAAGTTAAAGTCCTATCCGAAGTTTTGTCTCTTTCTGTGGGTGGGCGAGCGGTCAGCATTATGTGGCGGTATCAGGGGTGAGCGAGAGGTCACTTCTTAAATAATTGCACCATGGAGAACAGGTTTCCGACTGACTGAGCAGAGTATTGAGTCCTGGCCACTGAATTATACAGGAGCTTAGAGAGTGCGAGTTACCTGTCTGCGGTGCAGTGCATGCTGGGAAGTACCCTGTACATGTGCCAGCTGCACTTGCTGCCCACAGTGAATCATATCATGTATTTTTCATATCCGATCATGTCCCCCTCCCATCTTTTTCCAAATCTAGTGAGGCAGAGTATGAAGGTTCAGAGGTCAGAGTGCCCTTCAGTAGCAGTGGGTAACAATCCCTATGTAATGGGGGCTTCTTCAGGAACGGTAACAAAGGAGGGGTGATCCTCAAATCTTCACCGGTAGTTCAGTCATTTTGGAGATGAATGTTATTTGGCGCGATTCTCCGGGTCGGACAGTTTTGTTTATGGATGGGAAGTGGTTGGCAGGAGGACAGTGTCGTCATTGTAGTCAGGAAACGGGAGGGTTTTAGCCGATATCCCTGGGATTATTCCACTCCAGATGGAAATTTACATGGGATATGGGGGACTTAGCATTATCATGGGGGTCTTGCAACCATTCCATGACTGTCTAGAACCCACCAGATCAGATACTTGTTTATTACATGTATACTTCACATGTATTTGTTTTATGACAGGTGTCTAGTGTCCAAGATGGCATTTGTGAGGTCTCAGCCTGCTGGAGCCTAGGATCTTGTCCCTAAACCTAAGTCTTGCCCCTAGAATCCGTGTTCTGTCCCTACATCCATATCTTGCTCATAAGACCCTAGTACTAGTTTCCTGCCCCTACATCTTCACCCTGCCCTTGTAGAACTAGTGCCCCTTATTTCTGTTTTGCCTCTAAAATAGTACCCTGCCCCTTCATCCAGATCTTGCTTATTAACCAAACTTCTATAACTAGTGCCCTGTCCCTACATCATCATCTCGCCCTCTAACTAGTGCCCTGTCCCTACATCATCATCCTGCCCTATAACTAGTGCCCTGTCCCTACATCCTCATCTTGCCCTCTAACTAGTGCCCTGTCCCTACATCCTCATCTTGCCCTCTAACTAGTGCCCTGTCCCTACATCCTCATCTTGCCCTCTAACTAGTGCCCTGTCCCTACATCCTCATCTTGCCCTCTAACTAGTGCCCTGTCCCTACATCATCATCTCGCCCTCTAACTAGTGCCCTGTCCCTACATCCTCATCTCGCCCTATAACTAGTGCCCTGTCCCTACATCATCATCTCGCCCTATAACTAGTGCCCTGTCCCTACATCATCATCTCGCCCTATAACTAGTGCCCTGTCCCTACATCCTCATCTTGCCCTCTAACTAGTGCCCTGTCACTACATCCTCATCTTGCCCTCTAACTAGTGCCCTGTCCCTACATCATCATCTCGCCCTATAACTAGTGCCCTGTCCCTACATCATCATCTCGCCCTATAACTAGTGCCCTGTCCCTACATCCTCATCTTGCCCTATAACTAGTGCCCTGTCCCTACATCCTCATCTTGCCCTATAACTAGTGCCCTGTCCCTACATCCTCATCTCGCCCTCTAACTAGTGCCCTGTCCCTACATCATAATCTCGCCCTCTAACTAGTGCCCTGTCCCTACATCATCATCTTGCCCTATAACTAGTGCCCTGTCCCTACATCATAATCTCGCCCTTTAACTAGTGCCCTGTCCCTACATCATCATCTCGCCCTATAACTAGTGCCCTGTCCCTACATCATCATCTTGCCCTATAACTAGTGCCCTGTCCCTACATCCTCATCTTGCCCTCTAACTAGTGCCCTGTCCCTACATCATCATCTTGCCCTATAACTAGTGCCCTGTCCCTACATCATAATCTCGCCCTCTAACTAGTGCCCTGTCCCTACATCATCATCTCGCCCTATAACTAGTGCCCTGTCCCTACATCATCATCTCGCCCTATAACTAGTGCCCTGTCCCTACATCCTCATCTTGCCCTATAACTAGTTTCCTGTCCCTACATCTATCTCTTGCCCTATAACTAGTTTCCTGTCCCTACATCTATCTCTTGCCCTATAACTAGTGCCCTGTCCCTACATATTCATCTTGACCCTATAACTAGTGCCCTTTCCCTTATATTCATCTTGCCCTATAACTAGTGCCCTTTCCCTACACCATTGTTTTTCCCTCCTGCAGGTGGTTAGATCATTGTCTTTTTACTATTGTGCGGTATTATGTGTGTTATATGACACTCGTGTGTATTTTGTGCCCCCCGTGCCCCTTTTATATTGTACTTCTGGACACACCTGAGCGCTCTGATATTCCACCGGTTTCCTCTGTATTAAGCGCGCCCGGATCCTCACTCAGCCGTAGTCAGGCGAGGGGCGCCCACAGGAAACGATTTCTTTGTATTGTTAATTGCTTCTTCACATTAACCTATTTAGTGCTGTGTTCTCCTTGTTTGAAGTTACCTACTAAGTGTGACTTGTAGGAGGTGACCCATGGCAGTCCCCCCCCCCCTCTGCAGATCTACTATAGAGGGTATCATGGGGCTACTATTGTATACACTCTGCAATGTATTGATGGGGGCATTTATTTGCCCCCACTTCATCTATAAGGAGATCTGGGGAGCCGTTCATGAGATCCCGGGGTGTCCCAGTAGGTCAGCTGTTTTTAAGTCTGAGTTACATTAGCTTTAGTAGATAATTCCTCTGCAACCAACCTGTTTTCTGTCTCCTCTCCATTTAATGGAATGCTGAAGATAAATAAATACTCTCACATATATATATATATATATATAAAATAATATTTTTAATATGTTAATAGTTATATATTGCTCAAAAAAATAAAGGGAACACTTAAAGGGGTACTCCGCTGCCCTGCTTCCGGAGCTCCGATCCCCAGTGTCCGGAAGTTTATTGTTCCGAACGCTGTGTGTGGGCTTCCATGTTCAGGGCCGCCCCTCGTGACGTCACGCCCAATAAACTCTGGACGCTGGGGAGCGGAGCTCCGGAAGCCCAACAGCAGAGTACCCCTTTAACCAACACAATGTAACTCCAAGTCAATGACACTTCTGTGAAATCCCACTGTCCACTCAGGAAGCAACACTGATTGACAATCAATTTCACATGATGTTGTGCAAATGGAGCAGACAACAGGTGGAAATTATGGGCGATTAGCAAGACACCCCCAATAAAGGAGTGGCTCTGTAGGTGGTGACCGCAGACCACTTCTCAGTTCCTATGCTTCACTTTTGAATGCTGGCAGTGCTTTCACTCTAGTGGTAGCATGAGACAAAGTCTACAACCCACACAAGTGGCTCAGGTAGTGCAGCTCATCCAGGATGGCACATCAATGCGAGCCGTGGCAAGAAGGTTTGCTGTGTCTGTCCGCGTAGTGTCCAGAGCATGGAGGCGCTACCAGGAGACAGGCCGGTACATCAGGGAACATGCAGGAGGGCAACAACCCAGCAGCAGGACCACTACCTCCGCCTTTGTGCAAGGAGGAACAGGAGGAGCACTGCCAGAGCCCTGCAAAATGACCTCCAGCAGGCCACAAATGTGCATGTGTCCACTCAAACGGTCAAAAACAGACTCCATGAGGGTGGTATGAGGGCCCGACATCCACAGGTGGGGGTTGTGCTTACAGCCCAACACCGTGCAGGACATTTGGCATTTGCCAGAGAACACCAAGATTGGCAAATTCACCACTGGTGCCCTGTGCTCTTCACAGATAAAAGCAGGTTCACACTGAGCATATGTGACAGACGTGACAGTCTTCTGACGCCGTGGAGAACGTTCTGCTGCCTGCAACATCCTCCAGCATGACCGGTTTGGCGGTGGGTCAGTAATGGTGTGGAGTTGCATTTCTTTGGGGGGCCGCACAGCCCTCCATGTGCTTTCCAGTGGTAGCCTGACTGCCATTAGGTACCTAGATGAGATCCTCAGACCCCTTGTGAGACCATATGCTGGTGCAGTTGGCCCTGGGTTTCTCCTACTGCAAGACAATGCTAGACCTCATGTGGCTGCAGTTCCTACAAGAGGAAGGCATTGATGCTATGGACTGGCCGCCCGTTCCCCAGACCTGAATCCGATTGAGCACATCTGGGACATCATGTCTCGCTCCATCCACCACAGACTGTCCAGGAGTTGGCGGATGCTTTAGTCCAGGTCTGGGAGGACATCCCTCAGGAGACCATCCTCCACCTCATCAGGACCATGCCCAGGCGTTGTAGGGGGGTCATACGGGCACGTGGAGGCCACACACACTACTGAGCCTCATTGGGACTTGTATTAAGGACATTACATAAAGTAGGATCAGCCTGTAGTGGGGTTTTCCACTGTGATTTTGAGTGTGACTCCATATCCAGACCTCCATGGGTTGATACATTTGATTTCCATTGATAATTTTTATGGGATTTTGTTGTCAGCGAATTCAACTATGTAAAGAGGAAATATTTCATACGATTAGTTCATTCATTCAGATCTAGTGTGTGTGTGTGTGTGTGTGTGTGTGTGTATAATATATATATATATATATTATAATATTTTAATTATTATTATTTATAATTATTATAATATTTATTTATTTATATAAAGGTGGAGAATGCCAGATATCAAGGTAGCATCAGCCTGTCCAGCAACATTAACATTATGGGGGGAAAAAAGACAGAACATACATTGTAACCAGATCCTCACATTCCTCCTGTGTTCAGAGGAAATTTGAAACACAAATAATGTGGGGACGGAATGAAAGGAGGTAAATGCAGGATAAAGAACAGAGCTCTAAATCCCCTGTGTGAATATTGATCCTAAGTCTCCAAACTATGGACCTCCAGCTGTTGCAAAACTACAACTCCAAGCATGCCCGGACAGCCGTTGGCTGTCCGGGCATGCTGGAAGTTGTAGTTTTGCAACAGCTGGAGGCACCCTGATACAGATGATACAATTCTGTCTGTCTGCAGCCACCACAGGGGGGAGCTCTATTCATACAGATTTATACAGCTCCCATCAAACTCAATGGTAAACTTGATTTTTCATAGGGGCTTTCTATTTGGCACTAACCTTATCACAAAGCTTCCCCCCCTGCTGATCATCCCAGGGATCAGCTGTAATCTTTTTGGGAAGCCTTATAGTAAGTATTCTGTTTCCCTACAGTGCCTCCACAGGCAAAGAGAAGAATTACACGGTGTCCATTCACATCAATCAGGTCTCTGCATAATATCTGTTTCTGGGGAAAGCTGGGTATAAACCGGTATAGCCAGTTAGTTATACATCTCCATAGGAATGCTATTACCCAGCTTTCCCAGGCTTCTGAATAGTAATTATAGCAAAACAGATTTGTCATTCACTAACTTGCCAATGCGGGAGCTGTAATGAGAAATATATCTGTTTCTGGGAAAGCTGGGTGACGCTTAATATATCTTTTATCACAGTGCCCATACAGGGCTGTCACTCTGCTTTCCTAGATTATGTGCACACTGCACAGGGTCTTAGGCAGATTAGCTCTTCAGCGAGTGCCGTATAGATCAGTGTTTCCCAACCAGGGTGCCTGCAGCTGTTGCAAAACTACAACTCCCAGCATGCCCGGACAGCCTTTGGCTGTCCGGGCATGCATGGAGTTGTAGTTTTGCAACAGCTGTAGGCACCCTGGTTGGGAAACACTGGTATAGACAGTGATACTTGTGTTCACCCAGCTTTCCCAGTTACAACTATAACAGTCTTTTGACTGTCCACTGTGATACTTGCTGTCACCCAACTTTCCCAGTTACAAACTGAAAAAGCCTTCAGCTGTTCAGCATTCTGGGAGTTGTCCTTTTGCTACAGCTGGAGGCACCCTTGTTGGGAAACAATGTTATAGACAGTGATACTTTGTGTTCACCCATCTTTCCCAGTTACAACTAAAACAGCCTTTGACTGTCCGCTGTGATCACCCAACTTTCCCAGTTACAAACTGAAAAAGCCTTTAGCTGTCCAGCATTCTGGGAGTTGTCCTCTTGCTACAGCTGGAGGCACCCTGGTTGGGAAACACTGGTATATAGGGTGATACTTGTTGTCACCCAGCTTTCCCAGATATAACTAAAACAAATAGATCACAGGGTAGGGTAAATTTTAGAATAATTTAATTATATGTTCTAATCACGCTGGTCGGCGGACACGCTGAGGATTAAGGGTAATGCTGAATATGAGGCTCCATTCAGAAATCCTCTCGGCGAAAGGAGAATACGCAACAATAGCCGAATTAAGACAAAAGCCGCATTTTGTTTGGGATTGTCGGCCCCGCTGCAGGTCAGGGGCTTGGGGTTTAGGGGCCCGCGCCTATTATGACAATAATTGGATTTTTGGTTGATTGAGTCGAGAGATTTGGGACACAAGTTGAGGGGGAGGGGGGGGGGGGCGGATGGGAAAAGTTTACAATGTAAAAAAAACTACCTAAATTGATGATGAAGCAGAGAGCGGCGGCCGACATAATCCCATCACCTGGGATCGGGGGCTGAGGTTACACTGGGATACAATGGGGACCTCTTGTTTGTTTGTTTAGTGTGAGGGTCAGTGGGTTGGTGAGGATTTTTACAATAATCTAGTCATTTTTATTTTTAGCGACCATTACAGCTCCCTTTCAGCTTTTCCAGATTCCTGAATGGCAAGTCCGTATAAGGTAGACTGCTGTTCAGTAATCTAGGAAAGCTGGATGACCTTAGACACTTTTTTTCTGTCTTCCAGAAACAGATATGAATAGAAAAACAAGTAGTTATAATATGAAAAATGCTTTTAGCTTTGGTTATATCAGGTTTCTTGGAAAGCTGGGTGACCTCTAATATATCTGTCACCACAGCCCCTGCCTAGTCAGATTCCTGAATAATATATCTATTTTGCCTCCTAAATACCCCTGTCCTCGTGGCATTATTGGCTATAATTGATAGATGCCTGGGAATGCTTGGTGGCATAAATATTTCTGTTATTAAAGCTCACACACAGGGCGGTCACTCTGCTTCCCTAGATTCCTGAATGACAGCTCTGCTTTGTTATATATATATATACACCCATGTTCTCATGGCATTATTAGTTAGAATTGATATTCAGAAGCCTGGGAAAGCTGGGTGACATACAAAATTCCTGTTATTAAAGTATCCACTAAGGGTGGTCACTCTACTTTCCTAGATTCCTGAATGACAGATCTATTAAATAAAATAAATAAATATATTATATATATATCCCTGTCCTCGTGACATTACTAGTTATAATTGATATTCAGAACCCAGGGAAAGCTGGGTGATAGCTTTCCTATGGAGCTGTCTAACCAGCTGTCTATACTGGTTTATACCCAGCTTTCCCCAGAAACAGCTGAATATGGTAAGAGTTTTCAACAGTTTGACAATTGACTCAATATAGCTGGCTAGTTATACAGCCCCATAGGAAAAACCATCACCTGTATGGTTCGTTTTTGGTAAAGCTGGGTGACAAACAATATATCCGTTGTTAAAGCTGCCACACAATGTGGTCACTCTGCAAATTTGCATTGCTATATGTTTATCCCTCACCATCATGGCAGGACCAACAATATTCAGAAACCTGAGAAAGCTGGGTTATAACATTACTATGGAGCTGTATAACGAGCTGGCTATATTAGTTGAAACTTTATATATCTGTTTCTAAGGGAAGCTGGGTATAAACCAGATTCATAGGAATGCTGTTACCCAGCTTTCCCAGGCTTCTAAATATTAATTATAGCAAAACAGATTTGTCATTCAGTAATGGAACAAGGTAGGGACTGCAGTGACATACATTGATTGCCACCCAGCTTTCCCAGAAACAGGTCATTACAACTCTCACAAGGGTTGTCACTCTGCTTTCCTAGATTCCAGATTGACAAATCTGCCTTTGTAATATACTGTATATGCTGACACCATCATGGCATAACAAGTCACATTTGCCTTTCAGGAATCTGAGAAAGCTTTCCTGTACATAGAGCTATAAAACAAGATGACAATATTGGTTTATACCCAGCTTTCCCAGATATGCCTGAAAAAATTGCAGAATTGAGTTTTTAACCAGTTAGCGATTACCTGGGATTGGAAAATGTTGGTATTTTTTAAAGGAAATGCTCCATATAAGAAAAAAAATCACTTTGGTTCCTTGCAGGATCAGAATTGTTTTCTTCGTTGGGCGAGAAAAAAGTGACACAGCAGATCATCTAAATCAGTGGTCTAAAACTGTGGCCCTCCAGATGTTGCAAAACTACAACTCCCAGCAGGAGTGTGGTCCTGATACTGTATGTAATGAGTGTGGTTCTGATACCATATGTAATGAACAAGGTTCCGATACTGTATGTCAGTGTTTCCTTACCAGGGTGCCTCCAGCTGTTACAAAACTAACAGCATGAGTGTGGTCCTGATACCATATGTTACGAGCATAGCACTGATACTGTATGTAATGAGTGTGGTTCTGATACCATATGTAATGAGCAAGGTCCCGATGCTGTATGTCAGTGTTTTCTTCCCATGGTGCCTCCAGCTTTTACAAAACTACAACTCCCAGGATGAGTGTGGTCCTGATACCATATGTTACGAGCATAGCACTGATACTGTATATAATGAGTGGTTCTGATACCATATGTAATGAGCAAGGTCCCAATGCTGTATGTCAGTGTTTCCTTACCAGGGTGCCTCTAGCTGTTACAAAACTACAACTCCCAGCATGCCCGGACAGCCGTTGGCTGTCCGGGCATGCTGGGAGTTGTAGTTTTGCAACATCTGGAGGGTCACAGTTTGAGACCACTGATCTAAAAGTTTTACTTCCCCTGATATAAAACATGAGCCGGAGGCCCCAGTTGGTGACATCTGACAATTGTACTTGGCCCTTTGACCTTTCGTGGGTTGTAAAAGTCGCAGGCTGTAAAATTGTCTTGACTGTGATGTGAGACAATACACAGGAAAGGTTATACAAACATAAAGTGAGAAGAGACAGAGAACCTTATGGGAAGAGACGTCCCCCATACATCAAGTGCCGGGATGACACCGAGGTCAGGCAGTGTCTGGAAAGCTGAGGGGTTATGGTAGTGTGGGCCGACAGAAGCCATGCCTTGAATATACATGGAAACAGAAAGCTCTGGGAAGAGGTCTCGGGGATTATCTGTATTACTAAAGCCTCAGATCTGTAGTTACAAAACTAACAGGAAGTGACATAACACTGACCCTAGGGTCACTATATTACGATGTTGTAAAAACTCCTTGTATAGATCTCTCGGGGATTCTGTATTACTAAAGCTTCAAACTGATAGGACCAAAAGTACCAGGCAGTGACCTACAGAAAGGACTGTCCAGCGCAGAGCGTGCAGTGAATCAGGAATTATTTATTTGTATTTCCTATGATCTGCTAAGGACATAACCCCGACGCGTTTCGGATCAAGCAGGATACGTAATCATTGCCATGATTAAAGGGGTACTCCGGTGGAATTTTTTAAAATTATTTTTTTTAATTTTTTTTTTAAGTACAGTGATCCCTCAACTTACAATGGCCTCAACATACAATAGTTTCAACATACAATGGTCCTTTCTGGACCATTGTAAGTTGAAACCAGACTCGACATACAATGCTATGGACAGTCCAGATCTGTGAAACGTGTCAATGACTGGAAGAACAGATCAATAAGAATGGGCATTCACTGGTAAAACCCCTGTATTACTGAAGTGTATGGACTGATTGGTGTCTGGTAGCGCCCCCTACAGTACAGGGAGGTATTACATGTTCTGTACTCTTTACCTGTATTACTGAAGTGTATGCACTGACTGGGGTCTGGTAGCGCCCCCTACAGTACAGGTAGGTACTACATGTTCTGTACTCTTTACCTGTACCAGGGTTACCTGCTCCTCTAGACACCAGGTGAGGGCGTCTCCATTTTACTTTTTTAGGACACTGTGTGTACTGTACAGGACCCCAAAGAAGCTCCAGTGTTTCCCAAGCAGGGTGCCCCCAGCTGTTGCAAAACTACAACTCCCAGCATGCCCGGACAGCCAAAGGCTGTCCGGGCATGCTGGGAGTTGTAGTTTTGCAACAGCTGGAGGCTCTCTGCTTGGGAAACACTGACATAGACAGTGATTTACAGATCCCAGCATATATTTCTTACTTTTATATGTAAGGATTTGCTTTATCTATATTTGCTATCAACTAATTTTTCTTTAATCCTCACTTTTTACTATTTTTGGATGACAATTTTGGTGCCTTTAGAACAAATTACCAGGTTTCCATAGAGTTATGGTCTCAACATACAATGGTCGTCCCGGAACCAATTAATATTGTAACTTGAGGGACCTCTGTACTATATTCTATACTATATTAGAATGTTGAGACAACAACCCCTTGTATAATGGAAGTGAAAGTTCTGGGAAGAGGTCTCAGTGATTATGTGTATTACCTACTCTTCATATTGGTAGCACCAAAAGTACCAGGCAGTAGCATAGCACTGCCACTAGGGGCAACAGTACTGCCATGTACAGGGGTATAATCGCAGTTTGTCTTTATTATTACTATATTCTTCACTGAATTAGAATGTTGTGATAACCACTCGCAGCTTGATGGACGATTAAAGAGGAGGTACCATAAAAATCATCTTCTGACACATCGACCTTTCCTGGGATTGAGGGTAGAGATGAGCGAACTTACAGTAAATTCGATTTGTCACGAACTTCTCGGCTCGGTAGTTGATGACTTATCCTGCATAAATTAGTTCATCTTTCCGGTGCTCCGGTGGGCTGGAAAAGGTGGATACAGTCCTAGGAGACTCTTTCCTAGAACTCTATCCACCTTTTCCAGCCCACCGGGGCAACGGAAAGCTGAACTAATTTATGCAGGAAAAGTCAGCAACCGCCGAGCCGAGAAGTTTGTGACGAATCGAATTTACTGTAAGTTCGCTCATCTCTAATTGAGGGCTTATTTCCCTAATAAAAATCTAGAGTGCCCCTGTGATCTAAGGGTATCGGACCGATCATTGTCTTAGGCTGGGTTCACATTGCTGTTGAGCTCCGCTATATGGAGTTATGTTGGCATGCCCATCGTAATGACAAGAAACTACTGGATCCCTGATGGGGACCCCATTCAAGTCAGTGGGAATCCTCGGGACCCGGTGGTCTCAGCTGTGCTCCGACCCGTTTTGGAGCCGATCAGTGCAAAAAAAAAAGCTGAATGAAGCGCAACGTCAATGTGAGCCTAGCCATACTGGACAGTTGTCACTGTATTGACATCTTGCTCAGGTTTTATTGAGAGGCCCATGGGGGTCGCCACTGTGCTTGACTACACTACTACCGGCTCCAGTTGTCTATGGGCCCTTAAGTGATAATAGCACGGTGGACCCTGTGATCTCATAAAGACCAGTGGGCTCAGGTCTGCCCAACACTGACATGGGTCCTACTACTCTTCATTCCCATGAGCGCCACTGCTGTCTATCCCTGTGCACTAAAAGGGTACTCCAGGGAAGTATATATGCAAAAAAAAACTCCTAAACCACCACACTACCTGGATATGTACTCTGCAAATTATCCTGCCTGATATGCATGGCTCCTGTGACCCCTTTGGTCTTCTCTGACTGCTTGATATTCTTTGCCATCTTTGCCATACACATACTACATTGCAGCTCTTCTCTGCCATTCAGCTCACTCCCTGAGAAAAGCCCCCACCCTCTTGCTCTGAGCAGCAGAGAGAAGTTCAGTGTGTGATTGGCTGAAGCTGCACACACCTCCCAGATCTCAGCATTGAAAGGAGAATGACTCATCAGTGCAGGGCAGAAATCATGTGGTCTGTGTCTCCCAGGAGGGTGGGGGCTGCTTTCAGTGAGGGGTTTAGACAGAGACACAGTGGATGGCTGGATGAGGTATTTTCCTCACTCCTTGCATGTAATTGACAACTGGAAGAGGAGAAACTGCTCTATATAGCTAATGAATGATATTTAGACAAGTAAATAGGTTTACGAGAAGGAAAGGATGGGCTATGGGTTTAGTTCCCCAGAGTACCTCTTTAAATTTGTGTGTTTATATATTGATTGTTTTATTATTTTATGTCAATGAGCAAGTTTATGATTAACAGAACAACAGCGTTCCGTCTTCTTTGCTGGTAACCAGCTTACAGGTTTCTCGGTTACGTAAAGGGAGAAAGGATCCAGTTCAGCATTTCATGGATAGAATAGCTAAGTGGATTACTTGTGACATAATTCTGTGATTACACTTCAGTGAATGTCGTCTATGCAACGCGTCCCGCTATACCAGGTCTAAATTTACAGCTGAATATTTTCGGGTTTTTTTTCGCCCGCCACTGTAATACATCTACTGCTAAACTGTTTCGGCACTTACGTAATTTTCTATGATTCACCCTCTAACCCAGGTGAGATGGGTGAAAACCTAGTGATAACAATATGCATTGGGCACTGTTGGAATCTGAAATCTACTTTTATGTTCCAACAAAGGCCCAGGCTGCTGTCCTCCTCCTGCTCCATGCTTTATACTGCAGCTTTGCTTGTCCACATTAAATCTATCAACTGTCTTGCTAGGATTATTATATCGAGAGTCTGGTTCTCCCTATCCCCCCCCCCCCCCCCCCCACCCAAAGATACGAAGTTGGCAAGATCTGGTGGAAAAAATTAATGATTTTTATTTGTAATATTATGTATGTTTTAAAATGATAAAAAAATGCAATGCAACTGAGCCATCTGTGAGAAGGAAATAAATTCGGGACTATGACCCGCCTATAATGCATGTTCTGCCTACTCTGAGTCCAGATTCAGATGGACATAACTAGTATGACAACCCCCCCTGCAATCTAGATGGACTGAACTTGATTACCATAGAACTTTATGGAGATTGCGGATGGGTTCATTGGAAATGTAGGGAGGTTCAGGTGTTCTGTATTACAGCTGAAATTGGTAATCTAGAGTTGAGAGGGGGTGGTGATGCATGTCCCTGATCTTAAAGGGGTACTCCACTGGACAGCTATCACGTCCCCTAGGCTTGCATTGAGGGGCGGAGCGTGACGTCACACGGGGGTGGAGGCGTGACGTCACACGCCGCCGGCCTTGTGGTCGTCGGTAATCAGACCCGGAGCGAACACGCTCCGGGGACTGATTACAAACGGGGTGCCGCGTGCAAGATCTCGGGGGTCCCCAGCGGCGGGACTCCCGCAATCAGGCATCTTATCCCCTATCCTTTGGATAGGGGATAAGATGTCTTAGCACTAGAGAACCCCTTTAAATAAAATGGTACCAGAAAGTTAAACAATTTTGTAAATTACTTCTATTAAAAAACCCTTCCAGTAATTATCAGCTTCTGTATAATCCACAGGAAGTTTTTTTCTTTTTGCATTTCCCCTCTGTCACGACCACAGTGTTCTCTGCTGACACCTCTGTCCATTTTAGGAACTGTCCAGAGCAGGATAGGTTTACTATGGGGATTTGCTCCTACTCTGCTGACACCTCTTTCCATTTTAGGAACTGTCCAGAGAGCACTGGTCAGGCAGAAAGAGAATTCAAGAAGAAAAGAACTTCCTCTGTAGTATACAGCAGCTGATAAGTAGTGGAAGGAATACTTTTTTTTTACTTTTTTTTTTAACAGAAGTAATTTACAAATCTGATTAATTTTTTGGCACCAGTTGATTAAAAAGAAAAATGTTTTCCTGGGGGATCAAACTAGATAAGTGTTTTCCAACCGTGGTGCCTCCAGCTGTTGCAAAACTACAACTCCCAGCATGCCCGGACAGCCGAAGGCTGTCCGGGCATGCTGGAAGTTGTGGTTTTGCAACAACTGGAGGCACCACAGTTGGAAAACGCTGAACTATATGATGAATTGGCACATATATAGCAGCACCAAAGGAATCCTGCCCCCTAGTGTTCAAAATATCCTAAAAAAAAAAAAAAAAAAATTATTTTAAAATATATTTTTATTTAGCTTCTTTAACGATTAGCAGCTGGTTGCAGCATTACATTATTCTGACATCTGCAGCGTTCTCCGTGATTAGATCTTTTACGGCGTGACAGATGCTTGAAACTCTCTTTCGGCGTTTTACTTACAGTTAATAACATTTAAGGATATAGGATTGGTCCCATCCATCTTGTTCAGCTCCCTGAGCTCTCGAGGGGCCGGCGGTAGTGTTATGGTAAATGCCTTGCGGTAATCACTCACTCCAGGGTTTCATTGAGGCTGAATATATATATATCCGCCCTCCCTCGGTGCCAGCTATTGTACAAAGGGCATAAGGCGGTACACAGTATTCCTGGCGGAGTGTGCATTTATATAAATTTTTTTTTTATTGTATTTAATTTTTTTTATTTTTGCTATGACTGAAATACACTATATGGAGAAATATATTGGGCCCCGACTCATAATCATTGAATTCAGGTGTCCCCTTCAGTCCCGTTGCCGAAGGTGTATAACCTCTAAGGCAATATTCACATGGCGGAATTTCTGAGCTGGATTCTGAGTGAATATTCCACTCGGAAATTCCGCTGCAGCAGAGTCCCATTGGATTCTGCTAGACTCGACTATTCTTTTTGCAGATTCTATCCGAAAATGCATTTCCCAGGAGGCCTAGTGCCCACCGGCTTATTTAGATGTGCGAAATGTCCGTCCATATACTCCGGGCGGACATTCCGCCCATTTTTTGACCATGAGAACAGTCGCCTTTACAAACCTTCGTGTGAGAATGGGTCGAGAAACCAACTCTGGAATTGCAGTCTGGATTGCTGAGGGGTGTGTGTGCAGCCTTAGCCAATCATAGCTCTTCTCACACTGAACTGCACTGGGCTGTGTGTAGCAGAGTGAGGGAGGAAGTTCTCCCCTGTATGGCTTCAGATGATGTCACACCTGCTGGGGAACACCCCTTCCCAGTCTGTGAATCTGACTGAGACTGAGCAGAAAATACAGAGAAATATCAAGGTAGAAAACTAACAAATAATAAAAATAAAGGCAGGGGGTGGTTTATCATGATGGGGGCGGTGAACTGGGAGGTTTATAAAATGTTACAAGATCATGAGAGGCACTCTTAAAGGGGGTTTCCCAGGGATAGAAAAACTAAGATATTTTCCAAAAACAGCACCTCCTCTGTCCTCAAGGCTGTATGTGGTATTGCAGCTAAGTTTAAATGAAGTGAATTGATCAAAGTTGTAATCCTACACATAACCCAAGGACAGGGGATGTTTTTTTTTTAATTTTTTTTTAAAAGAAATTAGCTCTGTTTTTCTATTCCTGGATAACCCCTTTATCCATGAAGTGGAAACCATGTGAGGCTACAGAGCGCTGAGGCGCATAGTGAATACAAGGAAAGAAAATTCAAAAAGAAAAGGACTTCCTGTTGAACATACAGCAGTGGATAAGTACTGGAAGAATTAAGATATATATTTTTTTTTCATAGAAGTAATTTATAAATCTGTTTAACTTTCTGGCACCTGTTTTGATTTTTTTTATTCCAGTGGAGTACCCCTTTTAATAGTCATAATATTCTAAATATATTTTAAATATTATATATTAAATAACATTATAAAAAAAAAATTATTTTATATATATATATATATATATATATATATATATATATATATATATATATATATATATATAATATGTTATCCGTCAGTGTTTCCCAACCAGGGTGCCTCCCAGGTGTTGCAAAACTACAACTTCCAGCATGCCCAGACAGCCAAAGGCTGTCTGGGCATGCTGGGAGTTGTAGTTTTGCAACACCTGGAGGCACCCTGGTTGGGAAACACTGTTAAACATATGTTTAATATTTTCTGAAATGGATATAATACAACTCGGAAACAATCTGTCAGCCCAGGGTTAATATTGTGATGAACGGGATTGGCGCGCCTCCTAAATCACGAAAGTGTCAAACATGTCAATCTGTGACAATTACAATCAGCGCACTTCCTATATAGGAGGAGGAAGTGCAGAGAGCGAAGGTGAATTCTGTCCCCGGGGACATGACAATTAACACATTCCTCTATGGATCTGTATACATAAACATTTGTGAGTGTTACGACATGACTCCTCACGCAGGAGCTGCCTCTGTTTAGGATACGGTGTCCACTGACTATGACTTAGTCATCGTACGGCTGCCCGGACTATGTAGAGTCACGGCTTCAGAGAAAGTGTTTGCAAATAAGCATCAAGATGTATCCGACACTTGGGCCAAGTTCACACGTTGCAAGAAGTGTAGGGTTATCAAAAGTACACCTGAAGAAATGGGGAAAATGTGCGTAATTCCTGGTCAAGCCGCAGCTTTGTGCTAAACATTTAGAATTTTCCCCATATTATTGGCACCCTTAACCTAATATTTGGTTGCACACCCTTTGGAAAAAATAACTGAAATCAGTGGCTTCCTATAACCATCAATAAGCTTCTTACACCTCTCAGCCGGAATGTTGGACCACTCTTCCTTTGCAAACTGCTCCAGGTCTCTTATTGGAAGGCGCCTTTTCCCAACAACAATTTTAAGATCTCTCCACAGGTGATCAATGGGATTTAGATCTGGACTCATTGCTGCCACTTCAGAACTCTCCAGTGCTTTGTTCCCATCCATTTTTGGGGGCTTTCTGACGTATGTTTGGGGTCATTGTCCTGCTGGAACATCCAAGATCTCGGACGCAAACCCAGCTTTCTGACACTGGACTGTACAGTGCGACCCAAAATCTGTTGGTAATCCTCAGATTTCATGATGTCTTGTACACATTCAAGGCCCTCAGTGCCAGAGGCAGCAAAACAACCCAAAATATCATTGACCTCCACCATATTTCACTGTAGGTACTGTGCTCTTTTCTTTGTAGGCCTCATTCTGTTTTCGGTAAACAGTAGAATGATGTGCTTGACCAAAAAGCTCTATCTTGGTCTCATCTGTCCCCAAACGTTTTCCCAGAAGGATTTTGGCTTACCCAAGTTCATTTTGGCAAAATGTAGTCTTGCTTTTTTATGTCTCTGAGTCAGCAGTGGGGTCCTCCTGGGTCTCCTCCCTAGCGTTTCATTTCATTTAAATGTTGACGGATAGTTTGCACTGACACTGATGCTCCCTGAGCCTGCAGGACAGCTTGAATATCTTTGGAACTTGTTTGGGGCTGCTTATTCACCATCTGGACTATGCTGCGTTGACACCTTTCATCAATTTTTCTCTTCCGTCCACATCCAGGGAGATTAGCTACAGTGCCATGGGTTGTAAATTTCTTGATTAATGTTGCGCACTGTGGACAAAGGAAAATCTAGATCTCTGGAGATGGACTTGTTAACTTGAGTACAGCTCTGGAGTATAAAACAATATATAACTCTGGATCAGTACATAAGTAATGTAATGTATGTACACAGTGACCCCACCAGCAGAATAGGGAGTACAGCTCTGGAGTATAATACAGGATATTACTCAGGATCAGTACAGGATAAGTAATGTAATGTATGTACACAGTGACCCCACCAGCAGAATAGGGAGTACAGCTCTGGAGTATAATACAGGATATAACTCAGGATAAGTAATGTAATGTATGTACACAGTGATCTCACCAGCAGAATAGGGAGTACAGCTCTGGAGTATAATACAGGATATAACTCAGGATCAGTACAGGATAAGTAATGTAATGTATGTACACAGTGACCCCACCAGTAGAATAGTGAATACAGCTCTGGAGTATAATACAGGATATAACTCAGGATCAGTACAGGATAAGTAATGTAATGTATGTACATAGTGACCTCGCCAGCAGAATAGTGAGTACAGCTCTGGGGTATAATACAAGATATAACTCAGGATCAGTACAGGATAAAAATGTAATGTATACAATAAAGGTTCCTATTGAATAACAGCAAACTAATATCTTAAAAACAAACACAAGGGAAACTCCTCCTACAATGAATACGCATTATTTGCCGAAACCGTAACGCTCCTTTAAAGTCTTGCTGAATGGGTTAAGCAGCTGCCCGGTGCAGTGCCATCGTTGGTGAAGTCAATCACAGTTGGGCGCTGACTTTCTGTAGCTCGGCTTCTGCTCCTTGCAAAGTGGAAAGAATTGGAAATCCAATTTCAAATTGAAATTCCGGCGAGCTGCAGATCTGAGAGCTGAGATTTAATGAAAACTTTTATAATAAAAAAAGAAAAAGACATTCAGCCCATGCAAGTAAAGAAGCTGTCATGTCAATGTTTCAGAGAGCTGTCGCGCCTGCATGTCCCCTGCTGCTTATCTCTATTTTACTGCCGCCTTTTGATCTTGTCATTCGCCGATTCTGATTAAAGCTCAACCAAGAATGGCGAATTTCCTTCTACAAAAGAGCAGCCATCAAATGCGTATTATCTGACGGTGACGTAGGCCGCGGTATATAGTCCGTTTGCATAAGTCCTGACTTCATCAGGCCTGCAATGTTCCCCAACCAGTGTCCCTCCAGCTGTTGCAAAACTACAACTCCCAGCATGCCCGGACAGCCAAAGGCTGTCCTGGCATGCTGGGAGTTCTAGTTTTGCAACAGCTGGAGGCACACAGGTTGGGGAAACACTATATGTGTGCTACAGTATACAGTACTACAGTACACTATACAACAGACCTACAAGAGGCTTTGTATGGATGCATGGACCTAGACTCATGATTTAAATTTGAAAAGCCTGCATCCACCATTAGGGGGAGCTCAAGAGCTAGTTGCATACTGATTTACTATAGAGATCAATGTACAGACAGTATGCAGAAAGCTCCTGAGCTCCATCTAGTGGTACTTGGTAAGCAGCGTTATTTCGTTCAAACCATGGTACCTCCAGCTGTTGCAGAACTACAACTCACATCATGTCTGGGCATGCTAGGAGTTGTAGTTTTGCAACAGCTGGTGGCACACTGGTTGGGAAACACTGTATGTGTGCTGCAAAATCTTCTTTATTAACTATACAGCATGGACCTACAACAGGCTTGCATTGACGCATATTACCACCTATAAGAATCATGGCGTATAAAAAAAAAAAAGACCACTAGGGGTCCCCATACCATCCAGAACATAATCCTGTCCGGCTGCAGCATCATCTTTGTCCCAGCTGAAGCACAGACTGGGACAAAGTCTAGGAAGTCACGGTGGGATTAGCACTCTTCTGTCCTATCAGATTTGAGCATAACAGAGTGGACGGGATTACAGAACAGCCTCTGTTAATTGAATGAAGAGACTCAGTACAGCACAGCAGGCTCAGGGCGGAAGTGAATACATGGTGAGTGGGAGCAGGCACTCGGACACGCCCCTTCCTGAGCAGTAGATGTCAGAATGAGTGAGCAGTAAAACGGAGGGATTTGTGAGCCAAATACCGACGCTAGACATAAGACAGGTAAAGCATCTGCATGACCTAGTGCAGCGGTCTTCAAACTGTGGCCCTCCAGATGTGGCAAAACTACAACTCCCAGCATGCCCGGACAGCCAACGGCTGTCCGGGCATGCTGGGATTTGTAGTTTTGCCTCATCTGGAGGGCCACAGTTTGAAGACCACTGACCTAGTGGGTAACCTATAGAAGCCTCATTTTTTTCCCTGTGATATGACTTCAAATGGATTGTGCCAAAATGACCGTAGAGATAAAGTACAATCCCATTGTGCCATCTTTTGAAGGTCGTATAAACACCAAAACAGGCCAAGTGCACAACAAAAATTTGACGTATACGTGTAGTATTTTTGTATTTTATTTTTGTAGACTTTTCTGGTGCCGTTGTGTGCAAGGGAATCCATCGTAATGACGTCCATATGTTAACACGAGGATCTGAGTGACTCTCACCAGGACTGGAAATCATTACCTCTCACGTGTAACCTTCCATTGGACGCCGAAGAATAATCCGGAAACACCAGGGATTTTTTTTTCTTTCTGTTCAAGAATTCTCTTTTTTTTTTTTTTTTTTTTTTTTTTTTTTTTTTTGTGTGTGTGAAATTAATGAGGGGCTTGGATGGCGGAACACGGGCTGAGTCAGCGTTTCCTTTATCCAAGCTGTCAGAAACCGTCTGAGCATGACGACCCGATCCGCGCAGGGTGGTGGAGGGTTACAGCTTCAGATGACCTTTTTTTTTTTTTTTACTCTCTTCGCACCATTGGGAAAACCAATTCCGTCTATAGCTCATTCACGTAACCTCTCGTTTTCCGTTTATTTACCAGCGTTCATTATTCCTTCCTCTCGTTTCGTTCCCCCGGAGGATGAGTCTTCAGCCGTGTACGTTACTTCGCCAGTGTCTTCCTTTTTAATGAGAATTTTGTGAGTCTTTTTTTTGTAATTGAAAAGAAAAGTCAAGTTGCAGGGGTAGTGGGGGGGAAGCGGGCGGGCGGGCGGTGGCGGTGGGTCACTCTCTTGATACAAAATTGAATATGGACTTTGAATAGAAGGCGCAGGTTGAAAGCGTCTCCTGCGCTGTTTTCATTCCAGTCACTCAAGAAGCCTAATCCTTCTAAGGCACCGCGCAGACTATGAAGTGAGATCCCACTGTTAATTTGCCTTGATTCCTTCCCGCGCTCAAAGACGAGGCAACCTCTAAAAGTTTTCCACGACTTCAACTTTTTTTTTTTTTCTCCTCTGGTTGTTTAGATTGGAAAGATTGCCTTGTAATGATGTTTTTGGCAGGTTCATTTACTGGGAACAACTCGATGGCAGGTGCCGGGTGGGGTTGACGAGTTGTCTGATGGAATCTGATTTTGGGTGTATTCACACATACGTTGTTCTGCACATAGTCCATTTGCAGATCTGAAACGGTGTTTAGTTATTTAGTTTACATTGAAATCTGCAGCTTCAAGTCCTGCACATCAAATATGCAGAATACTTTACGAGTGAGAAGATATCCTCGCCATATTCTGCTGCGTATTTTGTGTAGATGTTTTTGCCGCCCATTGACTTCGATGGGTAGAAAAATATGTAGCAGCAAAATACAGCATGTGTGACCCTAATCTAAGGGTGTATTCACAAATACAATATCGATGAAAGTATGGATCCATCCTGCCTTGTATCAAGTTCAGGCTGGTGGGGGTGTAATGTTTGGGGGGGGGGGGGGGACATTTTCTGGGCCCTTTTGGGCCTCTTAGCACCAATTTTTCCTGGAATAAACACCACAGCCCACTTGAGTTTTGTTACTGATCATGTCCGTCCCTTTATAACCACAGTGGACCCATCTTCTGATGATACTTCCAGCAGGATAATGTCACATGACATCATCTCATACAGGACAATGAGGTCACATGAGTTCATCTCATACAGGACAACGAGGTCACATGACATCATCTCATACAGGACAATGAGGTCACTGGACTCCAATGGCCTCCACAGTCACCAGATCTCATCCAGTAGATCACCGCTGGGATGTGGGGAACAGGAGATTCTCATCATGGATGTGCAGCCGACAACTGTGTGATGTCATCATGTCCATGTAGAGGAACCGTGTGATGTCATCATGTCCATGTAGAGGAACTGTGTGATGTCGTCATGTCCATATGGAGGAACTGTGTGATGTCATCATGTCCATATGGAGGAACTGTGTGATGTCATCATGTCCATATGGAGGAACTGTGTGATGTCATCATGTCTATATGGAGGAACTGTGTGATGTCATCATGTCCATATGGAGGAACTGTGTGATGTCATCATGTCCATATGGGGGAACTGTGTGATGTCATCATGTCTATATGGGGGAACTGTGTGATGTCGTCATGCCTATATGGGGGAACTGTGTGATGTCATCATGTCTATATGGGGGAACTGTGTGATGTCATCATGTCCATATGGGGGAACTGTGTGATGTCATCATGTCTATATGGGGGAACTGTGTGATGTCATCATGTCTATATGGGGGAACTGTGTGATGTCATCATATCTGGATGGAGTGAAAACTCTGAGGAATGTTCCATTTTCTTGAAGGAAGTATAAAGGGGGGTCTGACCTGGTTCTAGCAAGGTGTACCTAATAAAGTGGTCAGTGGGTGTATAATAAAATGCGTACAATGTCTTTCTTTCTTTCACTTCCAACGTATTTGCTTTACAATTATCGGTTCACCACAGAGGCGTCTGCGGGCGATCACAATAATAGTAACGACATCGATGGAGTCAGCGGTGCCAGGGCTGCGGCCTGTCATTGTGTGCGAGGTGAAAAGACTTCATTGTGCACTTTGGCAGAGAACCTGAGAAAAGAGTTTTACAAAAGCGACATAATACAAAAACGGAAAATCTCAGCTCCTACGAAGAGTCGCGGCGGTTTCCGAGAGATAAAACCATAAAGGACCAGATAGGCCTCAGACACATGACAGCCCACATGCCCCATTAAAGTCAGCACTACACATCTCTTCTGTGGTTCTCATTCTTTATAGCGGGGTCTCTCCTATTTGGCCGCCCTCCAAGGACGAGTCCTCCACTCAAAAAGATGTTGCCCTACTGCAACTTTAACTGCGCCAATGTAGCTGGTAGGGCAACTGCTGCCCCGTGTAATGGGCCTCTCACACAGTTAGGGTTGCCTCCTTTCTTGCAGAAAAAATACCGGCCATGCTAATTTGCATAATTTAATTATATATGCGTGACATCACAGAATACACATATGCGGGGAACATTTTGTCCTAAATCTACTCCTATAACCTTTTTTTATTTCTCATTATTCGGTCCTGTATGAGGCTCATTTCTTTGCGCCCCGATCTGTAGTTTTTAACAGAACCATTTTTGTTTTCATGTGACTTTTTGATCACTTAAATTTTTTTTTTTTTTTTAATTTAAATTCGGGATGTGCATTTAGTTACTAACAACAACTCCCAGCATGCCCTGATACAGCCTGTAGCTCAGCAGCTGCCCCAAAGGAAAACTACAACTCCCAGCATGTTGGACTATATAGTAGTATATAGTATAAGCCAGTGTTTTCCAACCAGGGGTGCCTCCAGCTGTTGCAAAACTACAACTCCCAGCATGTTGGACTATATAGTAGTGTATAGTATAGGTCAGTGTTTCCCAACCGGGCTGCCTCCAGCTGTTGCAAAATTACAACTCCCAGCATGTTGGACTATATAGTAGTGTATAGTATAGGTCAGTGTTTCCCAACCGGGCTGCCTCCAGCTGTTCCAAAACTACAACTCCCAGCATGTTGGACTGTATAGTAGTATATAGTATAAGTCAGTGTTTCCCAACCAGGGGTGCCTCCAGCTGTTGCAAAACTACAATTCCCAGCATGTTGGACTATATATTATGTCAGCGTTTCCCAAGCAGGCGTGCCTCCAGCTGTTGCAAAACTAAAACTCCCAGCATGTTGGACTATATAGTATGTCAGCGTTTCCCAAGCAGGCGTGCCTCCAGCTGTTGCAAAACTAAAACTCCCAGCATGCCCGGACAGCCAACGGCTGTCCGGGCATGCTGGGAGTTGTAGTTTTGCAACAGCTGGAGGTGCTCTGGTTGGGAAACACTGGTATAGTATATGGTGCAACATTCTCGGAGTTGGAGGATTGGTTGGATAGATACCAGCCATTGCATTGCCGGTACTTTTAATCTAAAAATACCGTCAGGGTGGGCTGTGCCGATAACATACCGGCCAGGTGGGGACCCTACACGCAGTACACCCGATTACACAGGGCGGAGGGGTATGATCCGTGCACATCCACCCGCGTCTCCCCGAGATGGTCTCTTGCTTCCAGTGTGTTTTGTGAACAGGCGGCCGATAGTTTCCCACCAAAGCCTTTGATAAGGTGCTGAATGGGAAGCGGGGGCGATGTGACAAGGCGGGTGTAATTTAGGGCCCACTCTGAGCCAGCTCGGTCAAGGGCCTGGATGGGGAGCAGATGCCGCCATCTCCAGATCATTTTGTGGAACAGGTTTCCGAGAACCCCGCTGTCTCCCTGGCCAAAATGAACAATTATTGCGAGACCTGTGAGTCACGCCATCCGTGCCATCTGTGCCGTGCCATTGTCTGCCACACAAAGAGACCTGGGAATGGCTGCCTGCGCTGTCTAAGAGACAGTGATTCACTGGCGATTAGACAGCTATCGCCCTACGTGGAGATCTGCAGGACCACCGATCATGGCGGCAGCAGTGTGGCTAACATTGGCGCTCTCTACTTGTTACAAGGCTTAGAATGTAATTTGGCACTGTCCTGGCATAACCTAAATAGTTTACAATAAAATGTTCCAAGTTTTTCAAAAGTGCCGGTGCCCCTCACCCACAGATAATATACTAAACCTAGGAAAAAAGAGGTTATGCAGCAACAGTGTTGTTACTAGGGCAGTGTTTTGTCATATAAGATCAGTACTTCCATACCAGGGTGCCTCCAGCTGTTGCAAAACTACAACTCCCAGCATGTTGGACTATATAGTAGTATATAATATAGATCAATGTTTCCCAACCAGGGGTGTCTCCAGCTGTTTCAAAACTACAACTCCCAGCATGTTGGACTATATAGTATTATATAGTATAGGTCAGTGTTTCCCAACCAGGGGTGTCTCCAGCTGTTTCAAAACTACAACTCCCAGCATGCCCGGACAGCCAAAGGCTGTCCGGGCATGCTGGGAGTTGTAGTTTTGCAACAGCTGGAGGCACCCTGGTTGGGAAGCACAATATTAAATTGATTAAAGATACCTTTGCGATAGATATGAGATAGATAGATATGAGAGATATTAGATAGATAGATATGGGATAGATATGAGATAGATATGAGATAGATATGAGATCGATAGATAGATAGATAGATATGAGATAGATAGATAAATATGAGATCGATACATAGATAGATATGAGAGAGAGAGAGATAGATATAAGATCGATAGATAGATATGAGAGATAGATAAATATGAGATAGATAGATATGAGAGATAGATAGATAGATATGAGAGAGATAGATAGATATGAGATAGATAGATAGATAATGCATAGATAGATATGAGGTAGATAGATAGATATGAGATTAGATAGATAGATAGATATGAGATAGATGGATAGATATGAGAGATAGATAGATACGATGTAACAGATGTGAGTGATATTAGATTTGATATGTTGTAATAAAGTTAGATATATGTAATAGATATAAAAATTCAGCAGTTTGTATAATTTGGAATGTTCTCTAGATTCCCCTGTATTTCCAGGACACGTGGGGAGGTCATCTCTATCCCGCGGTGTCCTCCCTCTCTCCCTCTCCCATCCTCCATCTCTCTCTGATCCCAGTTTGATGCGTTTCCCAGACTCTGGATACCTCTGCTGTGTATTTGAGGGGTGACAGCGCCCCCCGCCTGGAGGGGAACGTCTTCTATCGTCTCCTAGGAGATCTGACTAATATGCAGGAATTAGTTCATTCTCTCTTTACTCTGAGAGGTCACGGCAGGACCCGGGGATGAGATGTTTGGGAATGGCGGAATTAGTCAATGAGAAGCCATAACTAGTCGCGCCAATAAATTTCTGCAGTGTTGAATGGTAAACAATTGTCTGTGTACTGTCCACAATGGATTAGTCCTAATTGTATTATCCCGGGGTTAGTGACATGTCACCTAATGGGCTGCGGCCTGTGGGACTCAATCAATAGGAGAGCTGTATAATGGGATCGATGCGCCATTGTCTCTCTCAACCTGACGCTATTTCTTCTTCTTAAAGGATTCGTCCACCTTCACAAACACTTTTTTTTTTTTTAATTAAATAACTAATTAACTAAAATAAAAAATAAGCAACTTTGAAGCCAGTCTTTATGATTGTGTGTTTCCTGTCATAAAATGATCCCTCATGATCATAAGTCTCCATAATGCTGGTTTAGCCATTTCCCCCCCCCCCCCCCCCCCCCCAGTTATTCCTCTGCGGAGCTTTGAATTGGGCTGCACTGTGGTTCCCTTCATAGCGGGTGGGACCTTCATTTCCAGGATTGGTGGAGGTCCTGGAGTTGGGACCCCGCTGATAGATATGGGATCTATGGATAAATATAAGAGATATTAGATTTAAAATATAAATACAGTGGTCCCTCAACATACGATGGTAATCTGCTCCAAATGGACCATCGTTTGTTGAAACCATCGTATGTTGAGGGATCCGTGCAATGTAAAGTATAGGACAGTGGTCTTCAACCTGCGCACCTCCAGATGTTGCAAAACTACAACACCCAGCATGCCCGGACAGCCGTTGGCTGTCCGGGCATGCTGGGTGTTGTAGTTTTGCAACATCTGGAGGTCCGCAGGTTGTAGACCACTGGTAGAGGAAGTTGTACTCACCTGTCCCCGCCGCTCTGGACCGTCACCGCTGCCCCGGATGTCGCCGTCCATCGCTGTCGTCACGTCCCTGGGGTGTCCCCGACGCTCCGGTAAGGCCTCTGCTTCCCCGGCATCCTCGCTCTCCGTCGCCGCCATCACGACGCTACGCACGCCGCTCCTATTGGATGACGGGACGGCGTGCGCAGTGACGTGATGACGACGATGGAGAGCGCAGACGATGCAGGGGATCCCGAAGAGGATGCGCCGGAGCCCCGAGAACAGGTAAGTGATCGTCAGCATGGGGCACCGTAAGCGGCTATCCGGTGGCAGCTGAAGCAGTCTGCGCTGCCGGATAGTCGTTTATGCGATGGCCCCGACATACAAAAGCATCGTATGTTGATGCTGCCTTCATGGTATGTCGGGACCATCGTAGGTCGGGGGGGTCACTTGTATGAAGTAGATGGATAGACTGGCAGGTAGTTTGATATATTGTAAAAATAAAGTGAGATATATGTAAGAATATATGTACATCAGAGTCAGTGTCAAATTGAAGCTACTTTAAAGGGTTACTATAATGTTCCGAACGCTGGGTGCGGGCTTCCGTGAACACGGAAGCCCGCACCCAGTGTTCAGAACATTGAGTTCCGGACGCTGGGGAGCAGAGTAACCCTTTAAGGGGTTGTCCACATTGGAACACTCTGTTATGATGTTCTGAGTTAAAGGGGTTATCCAGGAAAAAACTTTTTTTTTATATATCAACTGGCTCCAGAAAGTTAAACAGATTTGTAAATTACTTCTATTAAAAAATCTTAATCCTTTCAGTACTTATGGGCTTCTGAAGTTAAGGTTTTTCTTTTCTGTCTAAGTCCTCTCTGATGATTCGTGTCTCGGGAACCGCCCAGTTTAAAAGCAAATCCCCATAGAAAATCTCTTCTAAAATGGGCGGTTCCCGAGACAAGTGTCATCAGAGAGCACTTAGACAGAAAAGAACAACCTTAACTTCAGAAGCTCATAAGTACTGAAAGGATTAAGATTTTTTAATAGAAGTAATTTACAAATCTGTTTAACTTTCTGGAGCCAGTTGATATATAAAAAAAAAAGTTTTTTTCCTGGAATAACCCTTTAAAGGTGTTATCCAGTTCATAACAACCAGCAGTCGGACTCCCCATAATCAGACATTTCTCTCCTATGCTGTGGATAGGGGATAAGTGTCTGATTGCGGGGGGTCCAATTGCTGGGACCCCCATGAACTCCAGAATGGGCCCGTTTCTTACCGGTGAGCGATTTGATCCCCACCTTCTGAGACGAACCGGTCTCGGCATTGACGGTCTGCTCAGTCAATAATAGTCCGAGGTGGGACATCGCTGTGGCCTGTGACTGGCTGAGTCGGCCTTTACTGTCCAAACTAGTACATCTCAAAAGGTGGGCACTCTGCAAGGTCTGGTCATCACACGAGTCCCCGTGGTCAGACCCGCCTCTATCAGATACTTATCCCCCATCCTGTTGAGAGATAATTCTGCTTAGGATCCTTATCTTGACTATAGTCGAGAACCATTACTAAGCGAGTCTCTCTCTCTGGAGGAGCTGTCTTGTCCTGCAATGCTTCATTTGGCCTGTGGGGGCATTGCAGGGAAATTGAACACTTTTTCCAGGTTGCCCCACAGATTACAACTGATCACTGGGCGTCCCTGAAGAGGGAGATTATGTGATCATCTTATTGTGAAGGTTAAAGGGGTACTCCGCCCCTAGAAATCCTATCCCCTAAGATGACGTGATGTCACGAGCACCGGTGGCTCATGACATCACGGGCGCGCCCCGCTCATGACGCCACGCTATGCCCCCTCAAGGCACGTCTATGGGAGGGGGCGTGACGGCAGTCACGCCCCCTCCCATAGACGCGCCTTGAGGCGGCATGGCTGTGACATCACGAGCGGGGCAGGACCGTGACATCACGAGCCTCCGACCTGCATCACCAGTCATCCGGCACGGAGAGAAGTTTGTTCCGTGTACCGGATGTCTGGGGTGCCGCAGCCGAGATTGCGGGGGTCCTCAGCGGTGGGACCCCTGTGATCAGACATCTTATCCCCTATCCTTTGGATAGAATGTCTAGGGGAGGAGTACCCCTTTTAAAGGGGTTATCTAGGGAAAAAAACTTTGTTATTTTTATATATCAACTGGCTCCAGAAAGTTGAACAGATTTGTAAATTACTTCTATTAAAAAATCTTAATCCTTTCAGTACTTATGAGCTGCTGAAGTTGAGTTGTTCTTTTCTGTCTAAGTGCTCTCTGATGACACCTGTCTCAGGAACCGCCCAATTTAGAAACAAATCCCCATAGAAAAACCTCTTCTACACTGTGCAGTTCCCGAGACACAGATGTCAGCAGAGAGAACTATGGCCAGACCGAAAACAACAGCTCAACTTCAGCAGCTGATAATTATTGAAAGGATTAAGATTTTTTAATAGAAGTAATTTACAAATATGTTTAACTCTCTGGAGCCAGGTGATTATATAATTTTTTTTTTTTCCTGGATAACCCCTTTAAGTAAAGAAACATAAGTAAAAAATGTACAATACCCAACGCGTTTCGCCATCTGCCTGTTTGCAGTCTTCTTATGGTCCCATTAGACTGATTTTGATTAAATTGAACCCCTTTTTTGCCCATGGGGCTACCATCATCTGTTATAATTCACGTGCGGCGCCGAATTTAGGACACATTACAGCAATGTTCTTTTGGAATATTAAACCCAACATCTCAGAGGCCGCATTGGAGTCCATTGTTTATCTTGGCAGGTTTGGATTGCAATTGGCCGGAGATGGGTCTCTCTAGAATCCTATCCGAAATATTCTCAAAATGTTCTTTTGCGTCTTATTTAGAGCTGAAATGAAAATGCAGATGTTCTTCTTATGAGCCCATTAAAAATCCGTATTTACGGTCATCCCTCTTCCCTGACTGGTCGCGCCAGATTCGCCGCTGATTTATCTGGAGAGGAACAAAGCGAATTATGGCAAGAAACACATTAAGAGATAAATCAGGGGCCATTATTTCGATGAGGTAGCAGGAGGCGAAGAGACACCTTAAATAATTGGGAGCCGTAAAAACCTCTTCAGGCCTCATTCGCTACAAATCACCAATTGGCGCCTCCGTGCCGTCTGTTCACTCCTGGAAGCGCTGTGTATGCTTTGGGGAAATTTGTGGCGTCCTGGATTTCGCATTAATACAGTAAATGATAAAGAAAAATTCAAATATTATCCAGAAATACTTTAGTCTCTTTATATGTAGCCTCCTGCAACTTTTACAAAAAAAAAAAATAATTAAAAATAAAATACTTTGTATTATTTGCTTTTTGTAAGTGTGGTTTAAAGTCTAGTATAGTGGTCCACGAAATGGGATCTCCAGCTGTTGCAAAGCTTCGGTCTGTTTCTTTGTAGCCTCCTGCAACTTTTACAAAAATAAATGAATAAGTAAATAAAATATTTTGTATTATTTGCTTATTTTAAGTGTAGTTTATGGTCTAGTACAGTGGTCTTCAAAATAGGACCTGCAGCTGTTGCAAAACTACAACGCCCAGCAATTTCATTCTGTTTCTTTGTAGCTTCCTGCAACTTTTACAAAAATAAATAAATGAATGAATAAATGAAATACTTTGTATTATTTGCTTATTGTAAGTGTAGTTTATGGGCTAGTACAGTGGTCTTCAAAATAGGGCCTACAGCTGTTGCAAAACTACAACTCCCAGCAACTTCACTCTTTTTTTTTTTTTTTGTAGCTTCCTGCAACTTTTACAAAAATAAATAAATGAATGAACAAATAAAATACTTTGTATTATTTGCTTATTGTAAGTTTAGATAGTGTAATACAGTGGTCTTCAAATTAGGACCTACAGCTGTTGAAAAACAACAACTCCCAGCAACTTCAGTCTGTTTCGATGTAGCTTCCTGCAACTTATACAAACCCCCCCCCCCCCCAAAAAAAAAAAAAAAAAAAAAACCACTTTATTTGCCTATTGTAAGTGTAGTTTATAGTGTATTGCAATGGTCTTCAAAATAGGGCCTCCAGCTGTTACAAAACTACAACTCCCAGCAACTTCAGTCTGTTTCGATGTAGCTTCCTGCAACTTATACAAAAAAAAAAAACAAAAAAAACACTTTATTTGCCTATTGTAAGTGTAGTTTATAGTGTATTGCAATGGTCTTCAAAATAGGGCCTCCAGCTGTTACAAAACTACAACTCCCAGCAACTTCAGTCTGTTTCGATGTAGCTTCCTGCAACTTATACAAAAAAAAAAAAAAAAAAAACTTTATTTGCCTATTGTAAGTGTAGTTTATAGTGTATTGCAATGGTCTTCAAAATAGGAACTCCAGCTATTACAAAACTACAACTCCCAGCAACTTCATTCTGTTTCTATGTAGCCTCCTGCAACTTTTAGAAGAAGAAAAAAATACTTTCTATTATTTGCTTTTTGTAATTTGTGGTTTTTAGTCTTTAAAGAAAATGGGGCCTCCAGCTGTTGTAAAACTGCAAAGTCAGGCTGTTTTTAATATTTTTATTTTTTATTTTTTTTAGCCTCCTGCAATTTTTACAAAAAAATACTTTGTATTTTATGCTTATTGTAAGTGTGGTTTACAGTGGTCTCCAAAATGGGGCCTCCAGCTGTTGAAAAACTACAAATCCCAGCAACTTTGGTCTGTTTCTTTGTAGCTCCCTGCAACTTTTACTAAATAAAAACACTTTGTTTATTTGCCTATTGTAAGTGTAGTTTATAGTGTAGTACAGTGGTCTTCAAAATGAGGCCTCCAGCTGTTGCAAAACTACAACTCTCAGCATGCCCGGACAGCCAACGGCTGTCCGGGCATGCTGGGAGTTGTAGTTTTGCAACATCTGGGTGGCCACTGGTCTAGTTTATAATCAGAGGGAGCTGACTTGATCCCAACCCCCGGGCGTGACTTATAGACAAGTCATGGAGCACAGCAGACCTATGTCGTGTCCAAGGGCAAAAATAAATAAACTCCGCTAAACAACACAGGAGTAAGCCAGACAGAAAAATAAACCGATGTACAAAGCTGTCTGATAATGAAAGGTTGGCAGGCAAAGGTCAGAATTAGAGATGAGCGAACTTACAGTCAATTCGATTCGTCACAAACTTCTCGGCTCGGCAGTTGATGACTTATCCTGCGTAAATTAGTTCAGCCTTCAGGTGCGCTGGAAAAGGTGGAAACATTCCTAGGAAAGAGTCTACTAGGACTGTATCCACCTTTTCCAGCCCACCGGACCACCTGAAAGCTGAACTAATTTACGCAGGAAAGTCATCAACTGCCGAGCCGAGAAGTTTGTGACGAATCGAATTTACTGTAAGTTTGCTCATCTCTAGTCAGAATCAATGCCAACTCGCTATATATATATATATATATATATATATATATATATATATATATTATTTTTTTTATTTATTTATTTCCTTTACCTGAGCCCCTTGAACACCTATTAAAAAATTCATAGTTTATAACTGCTCCCCCCCCCCACATGGAGAGTGGCCGAAAGAGTGTCTCCCACTCTTGAAGACCCATCCTGTCCTATGTTACACAGACAACCTACTGATTTGAATGGCAGTGGTGTTGTAATACCTCATTTCACCAGTGGTGGTGCTGGTCTTTAGGCATCCAATCATCGGGACAGCCTGTTAGCCGCCATGTCCCTATTGTGTTCTATGACGGATTGTGCTGCAGAAAGCCCGAGATGTATCAGTCCGCAACACGAATGCTCCGTAACAAGGAGATAACGCGGCCGCGCTGTCATCTTTTGTCTTGGGACTTATTATTTGACGGTGATGTAGAGTCCTGGCGGTGTAATGTGTCACCTGAGCCGCCAAGAAGTGACCCACCTGTCTAATAGGCTGAATGTAAGAACATCTGTCAGGCTGCTATCTCTATACAGCAGGCACCGCGGAGCCGAAACTGCGAACATTGTCTCTTTGAACCGTGTATAAAAGAGCGTTAAATGGGTTCAAATGGCTGGCAAAAAAATATATATATATAATTTATAAAAAAATTATACATTTAAAGGGGTACTCCACTGGAAAACATTTTCTTTTAAATCAACTGGTGTCAGAAAGTTAAACAGATTTGTAAATGACTTCTATTAAAAAAATCTTAATCCTTTCAGTGCTTATGAGCTTCTGAAGTTAAGGTTGTTCTTTTCTGTCTAAATCCTCTCTGATGACACCTGTCTCGGGAAACACCCAGTTTAGAAGCAAATCCCCATAGCAAACCTCTTCTAAACTGCGCATTTTCCGAGGCAGGTGTCATCAGAGAGGATTTAGACAGAAAAGAACAACCTTAACTTCAGAAGCTCATAAATACTGAAAGGATTAAGATTTTTTTAATAGAAGTAATTTACAAATCTGTTTAACTTTCTGGAGCCAGTTAATATATAAAAAAAAAAAAGTTTTCGCCTGGAATACCCCTTTAACCCTTCCAGTACTTATCAGCTGTTGTATACTACAAAGGAAGTTCTTTTCTTTTTGAATTTCCTTTCTGTCTGACCACAGTGCTCTCTGCTGACAGCTCTGTCTATTTTAGGAACTGTTCAGAGTAGGAGAAAATCCCCTTAGCAAACTTATCCTGCTCTGGACAGTTCCTAAAATGGACAAAGGTGTCAGCAGAGAGCATTATGGTCAGACAGAAAAGATCAAAAATAAAAGAACTTCCTCTAGAGCATTTAGCAGCTGATAAGTACTGGAAGGATTAAGATTTTTTTAATGGAAGTAATTTACAAATCTGTTTAACTTTCTGGCACCAGTTGATTTAAAAGAAAATGTTTTCCAGTGGAGTACCCCTTTAAGTACGGGTATAGAGTGATAATACAAGTAATAACAATTATATTTCCCCTTTAACAAAATGTTGTGCATTTTCCCAACCAGGGGGCCTCCAGCTGTTGCAAAACTGCAACTCCCAGTTGTAGTTTTGCAAACAGCTGGTGGGGCTCCATTTTGAAGACCACGTTCCTAGACCATAAACCACACTTACAAAAAGCAAATTATACAAAGTATTTTTTGTGTACAAGTTGCAGGAGGGTACAAAGAAATAGAATGAAGTTACTGGGAGCTGCAGTTTTGCAACAGCTGGAGGCTCCATTTTGGAGACCACTGTACTAGACTATAAAGCTCACTTCCAATAAGCAACTAATACAAAGTGTTTTTTGCTAAAGTTGCAGGAGGGTACAAAGAAACAGACTGAAGTTGCTGGGAGCTCTAATTTTGCAACAGCTGTAGGCTCCATTTTGGAGACCATTGTACTAGATTATAACCCATACTTCCAATAAGCAGATAATACAAAGTATCTTTCTTTAGTAAAAGTTGCAGGAGGGTACAAAAAACAAGCTGAAGTTGCTGGAGTTGTAGTTTTTGCAACAGCTGGAGACCCCATTTTGGAGACCACTGTACTAGACTACAAACCACATGTACAATAGGCAAATAAGACCGAGTATTTATATATTTTTTTCAATAAAAGTTGCAGGAGGCGCAGCCTGTATCCTGTCTATGGGGGGAAACACGACTCATTTATGATCTACAGGCTTCCATAAATGGCACCTACATTCTGCCCACAGCCAGTGAAGGGTGTGCATACCATAGTGGTAGCCAATGGGGCCCCAAATCAGTTTGTCCCGTCCTTCTTCTCCATGATACTATGAGCCTCTCCACGTGGACCCCCTCATTGGTAAACGGGTAGGGGCAGGGCTGGTGCAAGGATTTTTGCCAACCTAGACAAGAGCTAATTTTGCCGCCCCTTGACCCCGCCCATTGGCTCTGCCCTTTGACATGCCCCACCTTACTACTGGGGTGACACACTGTAACAAACCTCCTCCTCATGTAATCTCCTTACTACTGGGGTGACACACTGTAACAAACCTCCTCCTCATGTAATCTCCTTACTACTGGGGTGACACACTGTAACAAACCCTCTCCTCTTGTGACGGTGGTTCCTGCTGGGCGGGGGCTTCAGATGCTTGCTGGTTGCTAACTTCTTTGCAGCAGGTAAAGTGGCACCCCCAATAAGAGGGCGCTTTAGGCTGCTGCCTATTTTGCCTATAGGTAGAACCAGCCCTGGTTAAGGGAACAAGAGCTGCAATTACCATAATGGCATGGTGCCCTTGATCGGCACCAGAAGAGAAGCCCCGTTTTGCACTTGCTATGGGGCCCACTCACTATAATTGATGTAGCCGAAAAATGGTAAAAGTAGCAAAATTAAAATTCAATATTTACACAAAATGTAAAACTCGAATCCACTAATTGTAAATGACTGATTCCCTGCCGGGTTCCGGCCGTGCAGGTTGGTGATGTTGCATTATGGATACATTATAGGATCACTTACAGTACGGTGCCGTCTCCAGTGACAGCGCGCAGCGAGCCACTGACTGAGCCAGAACCGCAAAATAACCAAAAACCGCACAGTGTATCTGCACCATTACACCCTCTATTCAGTGGAATGTGTCTGTAGGACGCCTGGGGAATATTGTTCACTCTTGGATGTGAGGACGATCGTCTTTTATGGGCACGACGGATGATAGTATTATATTACATTATTTGGCGACTGTATGTGTGGTTTCAGCACTATATGGCAAGGTGGATGGGTTATTTGAGCACTTTTTTGGGCAGGTTTGTTTATGTGAGCACTAAATGGCAGGGTTGTTTAAGCACTATACGTCCCTGTGATTTGATCACATTATGGCAGTGTTATTTGAGCACTATATGGCAGTGTGGTAGTGTTATTTGAGCACTATATTGCAGTGTTATTTGAGCAGTATATGGCAGTGTGGCGGTGTTATTTGAGCAGTATATGGCAGTGTGGCGGTGCTATGTGAGCAGTATATGGCAGTGTGGCGGTGTTATGTGAGCAGTATATGGCAGTGTGGCATTGTTGTTAGAGCAGTATATGGCAGTGTGGCGGTGTTATGTGAGCAGTATATGGCAGTGTGGCGGTGTTATGTGAGCAGTATATGGCAGTGTGGCGGTGTTATGTGAGCAGTATATGGCAGTGTGGCGGTGTTATGTGAGCAGTATATGGCAGTGTGGCGGTGTTATGTGAGCAGTATATGGCAGTGTGGCGGTGTTATGTGAGCAGTATATGGCAGTGTGGCGGTGTTATGTGAGCAGTATATGGCAGTGTGGCGGTGTTATGTGAGCAGTATATGGCAGTGTGGCGGTGTTATGTGAGCAGTATATGGCAGTGTGGCGGTGTTATGTGAGCACTATATGGCAGTGTGGCGGTGTTATTTGAGCACTATATGGCATTGTTGTTAGAGCACTCTGTCCCAGTGTAATATGAACACTGTTGTCCCTGTAATTAGATCAGTATATGGCAGTGTTATTTGAGCACTCTGGGGGAGAGTTATCAAATCCTGTCCAGAGGAAAAGTTGCCCAGTTGCCCATAGTAACCAATCAGATCGCCTCTGCAAAATGAAAGAAGCGATCTGATTGGTTGCTATGGGCAACTGGGCAACTTTTCCTTTGCACAGGTTTTGATAAATATTCCCCTCTCTGCCTGTGCTATCTGAGCACTCTATGTCCTTGTTATATGAGAACTATATGGCAGTGTAATTTGAGCACTTAGGTCACTTATTTGAGCACTATGGGGAAGATTTATCAAAACCTGTGCAGAGAAAGAGTTGCCCATAGCAACCAATCAGATCACTTCTTTCATTTTGCAGAGGCCTTGTTAAAAATAAAAAGAAGCGATCTGATTGGTTGCTATGATTTTGATAAATCTCCCCCTATATGGCAGTGTAATTTAAGCACTGTGGGGGCAATTTATCAAAACCCATCCAGAGGAAAAGTTGCTGAGCTGCCAATAGCAACCAATCAGCTTGCTTCTTTCATTTTCAAAGAGGCCTGTGAAAAATGAAAGAAGCCATCTGATTGGTTGCTATGGGCAACTGCACCACTCTTCCTCTATACTGGTTTAAATAATCCTCCCCCTGTGTGTGTCACTGTTATTTGAGCACTATATGGCAGTATTAGTTGAGCAATACATGGTGATATTATTTCAGCACTATATTTCAGCGTTATTCGAGCACTCTCTGCCAGTGTAATTTGAGTACTGTATGTCACTGTTATTTGAGCACTATATGGCAGTGTTAGGGTCTATTCACACGGCAGAATTTCCACTTGCGGAATTCCGCCTCAAATTAAAGCCCATAGACTTCTATGGGATTTCGCACTCCCTTTCACACTTCTGAATTTCCGCTTGCGGAAATTCAGAAGTGTGAATGGGAGTGCGGAATCCCATAGAAGTCTATGGGATTTAATTTGAGGCGGAATTCCGCAAGCGGAAATTCTGCCGTGTGAATAGACCCTTAGTTGGGCACTATATGGTAGTAGTATTTGAGCACTGTGTGGTGTTATATTTTGAACACTGTACATGGCAGCTTCATTTATTCACTGTTTGTTAGTGTTAGGTGAACAATTTTGCACAAAGATGCAACATCTCTCATCCCTGCCGCCAGGATTGTCACCCATGTGTTTCCCTCAGTACAAACACACGGCCTTTTTTATTTCTTTCTTTACATAACCTTAAGGGTGCATTCCCACCTGGCGTATTTTGCTGCGTATTTACTGCGTATTTGCTGCTGCTGCATATTTTATTGACCATTGAAGTCAATGGGTTAGAAAATATGCAGCAGCAAATATGCAGCAAAATACGCCAGGTGGGAACGTACCCTAAGGGTAAGTTCCCACGCGCTGATTTTTTAGCGGGTTTTCCGCTGCGTATTTGAAAGTGGGCGGGCTCTTCTCGGCTGTCCGCAGCAGATTTTCCACTGCGGAAAATCCGCCACAGTCCCTACTGATTTCAATGGGGCTTGCGGCGGATTTTCCGCAGTGTACATTCCGCCACGGAAAATCGGCTGCGGACAGCCAAGAAGAGCCCACCCACTTTCAAATACGCAGCGGAAAACCCGCTAAAAAATCAGCGCGTGTGAACGTACCCTTATAGTAAGCGCTGTGCCCTAACCTGGATCATACACATGGAAATCAATGCCCTGGAACCTGTATTGAGTATTATTATTTTGTGATTATACTATATATCAGTGGTCTTCAACCTGCGGACCTCCAGATGTTGCAAAACTACAACTCCCAGCATACCCGGACAGCCGTTGGCTGTCCGGGCATGCTGGGAGTTGTAGTTTTGCAACATCTGGAGGTCCGCAGGTTGGAGACCACTGCTATATATTGTTATGTTATGTATATTATAGGTCATCTGTCACGGTATATAGTAGAGCTCAGATTCTTTTTTAGGGTACGTTCCCACCCATGGCGTATTTGCTGCGTATTTGCTGCTGCGTATTTTATTTTCCCATTGAAGTCAATGGGTAGGAAAATACGCAGCAGCAAATACGCAGCAAAATACGCCAGGTGGGAATGCACCCTTACAGTCATGGAAAAGTTGAGTTCAGGCGCAAAATATATGTGAATCCTTCATCACTACATTATTCTAGTCACCGCTTCCTCTACGGACTGGTACGGTGCAGCAGGGTACAGCGGGCACAGCTATAAGGGCTCCTATAAACCTTGTTACTCTTCAGAAGTCATGTCACCAGTCACAATCATGTCCGCTCTCTGCTATGCCGCTTCAGTCAGATAAATCTCCATTGTGACATAGATGTGAGAACTCCTCCTTGCCCCCGGCATAGTTGGGAAGATGCCAAGCCTGCCAACCTGTCCTTGACTGTAGACTTAATCCGTGCAGCAGAGAGGGAGTGAAAGCACTTAATCTGTAGCCTCAGGAAAGTGATTTATAAGACATTCTCTACATTCAGATACCAGCCGTGCCGCAGGGGCAGGAGCCGCAGACCTGGGGGTAGGATATACAGGAGATAGATACATAGATACAGAGGTAGACAGAGTGAATCCTCTCTAGAAGACCGCCTCTGTAAGAAGACCACCTCTGTAAGAAGACCGCCTGTGTAAGTAGACCGCCTCTGTAAGAAGACCTCCTCTTTAAGAAGAACTCCTCTGTAAAAAGACCTCATCTGCAAGAAGACCACTTCTGTAAGAAGACCACCTCTGTAAGAAGACCACCTCTGTAAGAAGACCACCTCTGTAAGAAGACCACCTCTGTAAGAAGACCAACTCTGTAAGAAGACCTCCTCTGTAAGAAGACCACTTCTGTAAGAAGACCTCCGTAAGAAGACCTCCTCCGCAAGAAGACCTCCTCCGCAAGAAGACCTCCTCTGTAAGAAGACCACCCCTGTAAGAAGACCACCCCTGTAAAGAGACCTCCTCTGTAAGGAGACCTCCTGACATCCAGTGCACCAAGCTCCGTGCCAGATGACTGGCTTGTGACGTAACCGCCACGCCCCCTCAATGCAAGTCTATGGGAGGGGGCATGACTTGCATTCAGGGTGTGTGGCTGTGACATCACAATTTGGGTGTGACCGTGACATCACGAGCCTCCAGTGCTGCACCCGGTGCTCTAAATGAACGCCAGGTGCAGCAGAGAGATCAGGGGGGGTCCCGCCGCTGGGTTAGGGATAAGATGTCTAGGGGCGGAGTATCCCTTTAAGGGTACGGTCCCACGTAGCACTAACACAGCATATTTCATGCTGTGCAAAATACGCTGCATATTCTGCGATGAGCATACGCACAGGGCTATCCGGCGGCCACCCTGTGTGATCAGTGCAATTTGGGAGTGGAGCCGTGCGTCACGCTCTGGCCAGCACGTGTCCCCACCCCCCAAACCTCACTGAACACACAGGGTTGCTGCCAGGTAGCAGAATATGCAGCGTATTTCCCGCTGCGCCAAATGTGCAGAGCATTTTGCGCAGCGTGAAATACATTGCATAAGCGCTACGTGGGACTGTACCTTTTAAGACCTTTTACGATCGATCAGATTGAGGTCTAGGGAATTTTGCCGGCCTTATCCTGGTGAAAGAGGCCACAGCCATTAGGGGATCCCAATGCCTTGAAGGTGGGGGACTTGGTATGTACAATGATTTGGTAGGTGGTTGATGTCACAGTAACGTCCACATGATGCCAGGACCCAAAGTGCAGGACATTGCCCATCATACTGCCCTCACTGGGTTGTCTTCTTCCCATAGTGCATCCTGGTGCCATCTCCTCCTCGGGTAAGTGACGCACTTGGGTGTTCTCGACTAACAGGGGAGTAAGAAGTATCAGTCACACTGGAGCCCTGGTGTCTAAGGGGACCCAACGGAATCTCTGCCCCATAAGAAAACACCACTATAAATGGTGGACAGTAGACACGGGCCCTGTTACAGATTTTGCGTTGGGGCTCTGAAGCTACACGTTACGCCTTTGGTGGCTAATATATCCCACCCCTGACAGGACTGTCAGGACTACAATGTTATTCACTTTACCTTCAGTGATATTTCGTGAGATATACATTGAAAACTTACTTATCTCCTATCCACAGGTGGGTACCTGGTCTCAGGGGGTCTGACCACTGGGACCCCCCGCGATCTCCTGAATGGGCCCTGGCGCTCAGTGAGGACCATGTGCCACCTGCATGCACTCTCTTAATTTCTATAGGAATGCCAAAAAGACCTGAGTACAGCACTCTGGCATTATTGACGGTAGATGACACGCGCTCCTCAATGAGAGAGGCCGGGGTCCCAGCGGTTGGGCCCATCGCGATCAGCTGTGGATAGGGGATAAGTAAATTTTCGCTGGAGTTCTCCTTTAAGGCTGATTTGTTTTATATATATCTTTGGTTTTTTCTGTATCTAGAAAATCTTGATGTTAACCAACATGGCCGCCATAAGGAGTTGTTGCAATGTCACCTGCCCATGCTACTGATCTCTCTAAGGCCCCCCCTTCCACACTATGGAGAGAGTGGATTCTGCTTGCAGCAGCCCCCCATTGATCTCTATGCTGCTCTCTATGAAAACTTCTGACCCAGAATTTGATTTTGTCAAAAGAATGAACATGTTCATTCTTTGTGGCAAAATCTGCCCGGAATTTCAGGGGTTAATTTCGGCTTCACATTCCATGTGAAATTAACACCGATTGCCGGATTTCCTCAGTGTGAATATTCCCTAATAATCTTCCTAATACAGTTAATTTAGCCTTAGTTGTTCACGGTGCCCAATATTGCGCTCCCTCCCTCCGCTCCCTACACTCATTCTTGTGGCTGCCATGTTGCGCCTCCGCTCGGCGAGCAGTAATAATAATATATTTGCTCAGAGGTCTGGCGCAGGCGGCACACACTGTTATTAGCCGCATTGTACTGTGCTTTCCCATTAATCGGCGTTACATATAATTACACCGTCGCCTCTCAGCGTGCAGTAAGTGGCGGGAGCACAATATTTACCTCATAAATTAGGATGTTTCAGACGCTTCCTATAAAACACAAAGGACCTTCTACTTGAGTCACCATCCTGACAGGTTGCTATGGGAGACCATTCCATGAAAGCTGAATAGTGGCAGCCATATTGGTTGTCCCCCGGCTTCCTCACAATATCGGAATATGTATTCATTCCTATATAAATTGACTTATCCCCCATCCACAGTATATGGGATACAGTACGTGTGAGATTGCGGGGTCACCGCTTGCCCCATTTATTTTCTATATGGAGCTGCTGAAGAGGGCCGAATCCTGTACTCTGTTCTGTTGGGACCCCATTCTTGAGATCTGACACTTATTTACCTCAGAATACATCTTGAGGGTAGGTTCATCCAGTGCGTGTTTCACATTTATTTACCTCAGAATACATCTTGAGGGTAGGGTCATCCACAGCGTGTTTCACATTTATTTACCTCAGAATACATCTTGAGGATAGGGTCATCCACAGCGTGTTTCACATTTATTTACCTCAGAATACATCTTGAGGGTAGGGTCATCCACAGCGTGTTTCACATTTATTTACCTCAGAATACATCTTGAGGATAGGGTCATCCACAGCGTGTTTCACATTTATTTACCTCAGAATACATCTTGAGGGTAGGGTCATCCACAGCGTGTTTCACATTTATTTACCTCAGAATACATCTTGAGGATAGGGTCATCCACAGCGTGTTTCACATTAATTTACCTCAGAATACATCTTGAGGGTAGGGTCATCCACAGCGTGATTCACATTTATTTACTTCAGAATACATCTTGAGGGTAGGTTCACCCACAGCGTGTTTCACATTTATTTACCTCAGAATACATCTTGAGGGTAGGGTCATCCACAGCGTGTTTCACATTTATTTACCTCAGAATACATCTTGAGGGTAGGGTCATCCACAACGTGTTTCACATTTATTTACCTCAGAATACATCTTGAGGATAGGGTCATCCACAGCGTGTTTCAGCGCATCCACAGCGTGTTTCACACTGCGCATGCGACGACAGCAGTCACAAGAGCTAGCTCTCTGCTGCAGCTGGGTCTGTTTTACCAAATACTTGTATTCCTTACAAAATAACAACTTTCGAGCATGTGTTCTCACAACTCTGCGTTGTGCTATTCCTCTGTAACTCCTCCTGGAAATGTATGAATACATTGACAACTGGGTTTGTTAATTAATGACGCTGTCCAATCAGTGCTGACCTTGCCAAATCGTATAGAGCAGTGTTTCCCAGCCAGGGTGCCTCCAACTGTTGCAAAACTACAACTCCCAGCATGCCCGGACAGCCGTTGGCTGTCCGGGCATACTGGGAGTTGTAGTTTTGCAACTACTGGAAGCACCTTGGTTGTAAAAAAACGTCGGTATAGAGACACATACTATTTACTCAGAGGGGTAAAGGGTACCTTCCAATTGTCATCTGACTATATGTCTATTCATACATTTCCAGGAGGAACTACAGAATAACAGTCAGAGGCTTTGTGGGCATGCTGAGAGTTGTAGTTTTGCAACAGCTGGAGGTACTCTGGTTGGGAAACACTGATATATTGACACATACTATTGACTTGGGGTGGGAGAATGGTACCTCCCAGTTGTCAGTCTATTCATTCATTTCCAGGAGGAATTACAGAGGAACAGCACAACACAGAGCTTTAATATAAGATTTGCCAGTTCTTGGGGAATCCAAGTGTGTAGTAAAAAAAAAAGGGCTGCATATCCAAAATCCTAGCATCCAAACAGATTTGTAAATTACTTCTATTAAAAGAATCTTAATCCTTCCAATAAGTATCAGCTTCTGAAGTTGAGTTGTTCTTTTCTGTCTGGCAACAGTGCTCTCTGCTGACATCTCTGCTTGTCTCAGGAACTGCACAGAGTAGAATTGGTTTGCTTCTACTCTGGACAGTTCCTGAGACTGGTGTCATCAGAGAGCACTTAGACAGAAAAGAACAACTCAACTTCGGCAGCTCATAAGTACTGAAAGGATTAAGATTTTGAAATAGAAGTAATTTACAAATCTGTGTAACTTTCTGGAGCCAGTTGATATATAAAAGTTTTTTTCCTGGATAACCCCTTTAATAATTGTGCTACCGATTTAATGCACATTCAGCGTTATTTCCTGACCAGGGTGCCCATGTGGATACGTTATCGTACCGCGTTTGATGATCTGCGCTTCACCAAGCGAGCGCTGATCCCCCACCAGGGTATTAGCAATTACGCAATTACCGGAGTAATAGGAGGTGAGGGCACGCTGGCAGACATTGAGGCCGTGCCACGTTATAGACGACAGTACCCTAGACACGACTATACTAGGAGCCCGTAATCGGCTTGGCTGAGTCGCTGGTCATGTGACACGGTGTCGCCACATGTTGACCGGATTAACGTAGCACGAGGGACACAAAGAGGCTTAATGGGTTGCGAGCATGACCCAAGCCGGTCATTGTGATAACCCTTTGTTTGCCGCCTAGGATAGGGATCACCATACTAACACACCAACAAGGGCATGCAGTTTGATATGTTACAAGTAGAGATGAGCGAACTTACAGTAAATTCGATTCGTCACGAACTTCTCGGCTCGGCAGTTGATGATTTATCCTGCGTATATTAGTTCAGCTTTCAGGTGCTCTGGTGGGCTGGAAAAGGTGGATACAGTCCTAGGAAAGAGTCTCCTAGGACTGTATCCACCTTTTCCAGCCCACCGGAGCACCTGAAAGCTGAACTAATTTATGCAGGAAAAGGTATCAACTGCCAAGCCGAGAAGTTCGTGACGAATCGAATTTACTGTAAGTTCGCTCTAGTTTATGAGTCTCACTAATTTGAAAACTGATGACCTATTGATGAGCGTTGGTTTTGCATCAACTCCTTTTTTCCCGCAACTTTTTTACAAAAACTTGCTGCTTCTGTACACTGCACAGTCACATGGTTGGCTCTGCTACATCTCCTTCTACAATATAAATGACTGCAAATGGTTAATCATTTCCAAGTGCTCAAGTGCTTTATTAAGGAATTAAGATTACACATGTTATAGCAATAGAGGTTGTTAATTTGGAAGGGGGGAGGTGTATAAGCAAAACTCTGGATTACCCAGAATCCTCAGCTCTAATCTTTTGAGTGCCACTTTCTCGTTTTCCCACATTCTTAATGACAATTTATTTAAGAAAAAGTTCTCGCCCCCCGGATGTCTCCTTCGATCAGTCTCTAAAGGTGATGGAAGAAAAACAGAAATCTGTGATCCGCCCCTACCTAACCCCATAGTATCCCCCCATCACAGATTGTAATAATTTGTTATTTTACTTTGATTTTATGAAGCATACAGGAGCGGAGTGTTAGCATAGCATGTGGTATGATGTAGAGCTTTAGGGAGCATGTAGCATGTGGTATGATGTATAGCTTTAGGGAGCATGTAGCATGTGGTATGATGTAGAGCTTTAGGGAGCATGTAGCATGTGGTATGATGTATAGTTTTAGGAAGCATGTGGTATGATGTATAGCTTTAGGGAACCTGTGTTGTATATTGTACTGTCTTGTTTGTATGATTGTGATTTATTGTTCCTTCGCACACTGTATGACGACTGATCAATAAAGCTCTTTCAATAACTGTGTTCCGGTTGAGCACCCTCTCAGATGGTACCTCCATGCCCGCTGGCAGTGAACCTGTCCTACCCCATTCTGGTGTCAGCGATCCGCATTCATGCGGCTGGAGTCACAGCACAAAAACGTCGAAGACCCGATCCGCTGCCAAATACAACATTACACACCCAAACCCTGCCTGTAACTGCGGGTCTTCATCCAAAAGCCCGCGAATTGTAATGAGTACCAAATCTGGCTATTCCATATGTATCTTTTCCATCCATCTACTTCAGTCATCTCCAGACTGTGGACCTCCAGATGTTACAAAACTGCTTGGCATCTGTTCCTGAGACTGTTGCAAAACTACAACTCCCAGCATGCCCGGACAGCCCTTGGCTGTCCGGGCATGCTCGGAGTTGTAGTTTTGTAACAGATGGAGGCACGCTGGTTGGGAAACACCGACATACAGTATCGGGACCTTGCTCATACATATGGTATCAGAACCACACTCATTACATACAGTATCAGGGCTATGCTCGTAACATACGGTATCAGGACGACACTCATGCTGGGCGTTGTAGTTTTGCAACAGCTGGAGGCACCGTGGTTGGGAAACAGTGACATATAGTATCGGGACCGTGCTCATTACATATGGAATCAGAACCACACTTATTACATACATTATCAGAGCTACAGGTTACAACATCTGGAGGTCCACAGCCTGGAGACCTGTGATCTACCTATTTATCATGTCCATTCTATGCATATACATTTATATATATATATATATATATATATATATATATATAGAGAGAGAGAGAGAGAGAGAGAGAGAGAGAGAGAGAGAGAGAGAGAGCAGTGATCTACCTATTTATCAAGACCAGTGATCTACCTATTTATCATGTCCCTTGTGTATGTATGTGTATATTGTAATAGACTTACCTGGCTGCCTTCTAACTACAAATCTGTATGGAGAAAAAGAGACCAGAGGACGGCGCCTTGTGCATTACCCAAAATATAAGGGGGACTTTGCAGGTTCTATAAATTAGCCGCTCACCTTGAGCGTACGAGAGGTACGCCTGTCACCCTTTATATGGTATGTAGAATGTGGAGTGGATCCGTTCAAGCCCGAAAGTCTCAGGAATAGCCACTTAGAGGAAGTATAGCAGTATAGAATCAAATGGATTTTTATTCTACACACTTCAATGGCTTGTTTTTGGGTTGAGGAAGGGGCACTTACCTACGAAACGCGTCATTGTTGTATAGAAAAAAAATCCTATGCTTCCTGTTTTCTAGCAACTGGCGCAGTGCCCATATAGGAAGACCACTTAATTGCCGTGGGGCCGGTGGGACAGGGGCTTCTGTAGGCCTCCCCGGTACGTATTATATGTGCACCACCGTGTTGAACAGATTTGCGGGTAGAGTTGAGGAGGGTCCCTGCTCTCTGCCATCTTCCTCAGCTCCCGGTATACTGAGTCTGGCTGAGCCGGTAACCCACAGCCGACGGTATGTGCATTGATCCTTCAGCCCCACTCCAACCACCAATGGCCGCAGTGCATGTACGGCATTCCATAGAGTGCCAGTAAACATTACCGCCTGAATGGACCCTGACCTTCTGCTTAGTATCTTGTTTACCCCTCTGCCTTCAAATTTGGACCATGATGGACCTTCCTGGACATTGGACCCTTGAGCTAAACATTGAAGACCCTAGCCTGTCAATGGGACCCCTGGCTTTTGACCCTTGGACTGTACCCTGACATCCATTGTCTGCTGATCAGGCTACTGACTAGGGCGAGTGCTCCAAGTATGAAGAGATGGGTGCGGGTTGAAATCAGACCTACATGTCCCTTTCCGCCATTAGAGTGCAGTGGTGGTGATCTCCATTGATCCACTACTTTGTTCTTGTTGGATCACTCATGGAGGCCACGTTGAGACCACTTCCCCCATACTGTTTCCTCTCAAAATATCGTTGCCTATTTTGCATTATGTTTGACAGCTCCGTATAACCTCCGTATAATTCTCTTTTTATAGTGACTAGTTATGACTTTTGTTTTATTTTATTTTATACTGTTTCTTGCAGACGACTTGTATTTTGTGTTTTTATGTGGATACATCGTGTCTAATTTTACAGCGTCTTGGAGTTGTGTAGGAGACGCTATGGCTCTCGGCTCTCTTGGCAGTCGTACGCGTTACTTGTGCAGATGGCGCCGTTGTCTGTGTTGACGTATTTCTCTTTTACAGTTTGTCTTCCTGTGAGCGCCTAGTGACGCGCCTCTCTCCTAGACACACAATCTACTATGTACGTTGTTTGTTGTCCGGGCTGCTGGTTCCATGTTTTTCCTGTTTTACCTGTTTTGTGAAATTCCCTGTGTCTCATCTTTATCCAAGATGTTTCTCATTCCCACAGGTTGCTTCTTGCTTTCTTGGGAAAGGGGGGTGTCGCCCCCTGGTTCCCATTTTGTTTATTACAGAGATATACATACCTGATAATATTTTCCCTTAAAGAGTACCTGTCATCGAACTAAACTTTTAATATATTATTCCTTAGGTTATTGTAAGACACTTTGCCTTTTACTTGCTGTTCAAATTCTCAACCTTTAAATTATTTTAATGTGATTGAAAAAATGGCCACTAGGTGGCTCTGTTCTGTTCCCTGCGCAAGTCAAACAGTTAGTTTGGTATCCACTTGGACTTGCAGAAGTCCAAACTCAGGAAGTGCGTGCCGGGCATGTTGAGTCACAGCTCTCGTAGGCTTCAGTGACGTCGCCCCTGCTGGGGAACACCCACTTTCTCCTGCCGGCAGCTCATAGGGCAGGAGGGGTGTTAGGAGTAGTTAGGGAATATAATCTGAGTTAGTTGAGAAAATATGATTTGATGACAGGTTTTCTTTAAAGATACAAAAAGTTCATGTTGTAAGCAAACTTGGTCCCCAGTTTTGTTATTCTCTTGTTTAAGTTATAAAAATGGCATCCTAAAGGAGTACCCCACTATCCCATTAAATTAGGGCATAAAAAAAGATTCTAAACTAGTGTGTCCTACAGCACCCTCAAATATTCCTCCATAGTGCTAGCACAGAAAAAAGTGAACCCTTTGACTCTTTAGAGATAGAACTCTTCCTGTAGTCAGGTGTCATGTGACTAGTGACAGGCCTGTAGAAAGTGGTCATGTGATGTGAGACAGGTCTTTAGAAAGAGGTCATGTGATGGGAGACAGGTCTGTTTAAAGGGGTCATGTGACAATTCTTTCTTCAATCAGGTGTGTAGAGAGGCATCATGTGACTGCTCTTCCTGGTGTCAGCTCTGTGGAGACGTGTCATGTGACTGCTCTTCCTGGAGTCAGCTCTGTGGAAACGTGTCATGTGACTACTCTTCCTGGAGTCAGGTCTGTAGAGAGGTGTCACGTGACCACTCTTCCTGGAGTCAGGTCTGTAGAGAGGTGTCACGTGACCACTCTTCCTGGAGTCAGGTCTGTAGAGAGACGTCATGTGACTTGCTCTTAACTTACTTTCTTTGTGGCTCCTCAGGGGTATAACTCTACTACTTTTTTTCTTTTACTCTTTATTTTTTTATTTTTTTTATTGTCAAAAATTAGATCTATTTTATTATTATTCTAGACATATGTGTGTAGTTTATAATAAAGAGAAACTTACTGAATGTTCTATTGATCTAGATAAGTGTTTACCAACCAGGGAAATGCTGGGAGTTGTAGTTTTGCAACAGCTGGGGACACTGTGGTTGGGAAACATTGCTATAGGCGTTTGCGGCTTTTCTGTTATGAAGAGGTAATGGAAGACGCTGGTTACAAAATAACTAGTCTTGTAGAAGGTCATTCATCTAGTAAAGTGTTACCATGACTACAGCACTAAAATAAAATATCGTACTACGAGGCGGCCTTCACTGACGCCAATGGTCAACGCTCATGCATGAGATGAGACCTTGGCACCCGTTCTAGACTGCAGGGGGCAGCTTTTGGGCAGATATACAGTCCATCCCTGCAGGGCAGTATATTCCCCTGTGCAGGTACTCTCACGGTTCATCTATAGCTTGGTCTTCTTTTCTATCTGACTACTTGTTGCAGATATGTAACAGGTGCTAGGCTCCTTTATGTAGAGCAGTGGTCTTAAACCGTGGCCCTCCAGATGTTGTAAAACTTCAACTCCCAGCATGCCCGGACAGCTGAAATCCTTCCATCCACACTGTCCCTGAAAGGCAAATCAAGGCTTCCTTCTCATTGCATTTCTTTGTGCAGTGGTCTTTAAACTGCAGTCCTCCAGATTTTGCAAGTGCTGGGAGTTGACGTTTTGCAACATCTGGAGGGCCACAGTTTGAGACCACTGATGTAGAGGAATAAGAATGTTTACAGATGCCAGGCTGTGACTTTCTTGACATTTATGCTCGGAAGAGAGAGACATAGAGAGAAACATGAGTCTTATTATGGATATTTCCTATTAAAGGGGATCTCCACTGGAAAACATTTTTTTTTTTTAATCAACTGGTCTCAGAAAGTTAAACAGATTTGTAAATTACTTCTATTTAAAAATCTTAATCCTTAGTAACTAACTGCAACTCCCGAATAAAAAAAATAAATAAACGATCAAAAAGTCCCATCAAAACAAAAATGGTCCTGTTAAAAACGACAGAGCAGGGAGCAAAAAATGAGCCTCATACAGGCCGTATAAGGAGAAATAAAAAAGTTATAGGGGTCAGAATAGGACACAATTTCCCCTGCATATGTGTATCCTGTGATGTCACGCATATATAATTAATTATACAAATTAGCATGGCCGGTATTTTTTGTCAGGAAAGGTTGCAACCCTACCTAGGCCTTGTGACTTTCCCTCACCGATAGAGGAGCCATGTAATGGAGTAAATCTGTGATTACAGGCCAAGGTTCTATTCCCGCTATCGATCCTGTTACTGAGCCAGGCAGTATAACTCAGGAACTACACAGACCCAAGGTAGACCTGACATTCCATTATCTCCATTATAAATACAGAACCCACAGACCATAAATCAACATGACTCACTTTGTTTGTAGTATTCTAGCATAAAAGGGTCAACCGGCTGGCCCCCATGATCAGAAGAGAGGGGAACGGCCTCCTAGATAACACACAGGTCAGGATAACATTCCCAGGAATGCAGATAATCCTCTCTCCACCTTGTTGGCTGCAATGTCTGTTTATTTTATGGGAAGATGGTTTCAATTTTCCTGATGTTTTCCCAACATTCATCCCTCCAGTGGTGACCGGGTCACGGAAGGCTACCCCCTTCTTGACTACTGGTTCGTGATATTAAAGTGTCAGCACAGGATAAATGGGCGCACATGGCCATTAGGGGCTAAGGGATGGCTATTGATTTTTTTTTTTTGCTTTTAAGCTACATTTAACGTACAATTGATGCTTTTGCCAAATCAAGGGTTAACTGGTCTGATAGGTCACACCTTGTGCTCCCCACTCTAAAATGGTGGTTTGGTTGTCGAGTGGAACTATGATGGGATCATGAGATATGTTTTGGTCTATAAGGCAGTCACAATACAGTAGAATCTCCCAATAGTGGAATAAAAAAGTGTCCGCTATGGAGAGATGTCCCCTATTGGGAAAAAAAAGGTCAAAGGTCTTTCTAAATGACGGAATACTGTCCTGTACTCACTCCAGAGTGTAATTACCTATAAAACATGATAAAAATCAATATTACAGTTCAATCTCCCAGTGTCTTTTAATCTCCCCTTATCCCCCATATCATTTCATCCCCCTTTTATACCCTTTGCCACCTTATTCCCCCGTGCATTGTGCCAAATTATCCCCCTTACCCCCTGTGCCACATAATTTCCCCTTGACCCCCCTGTGCCATTTAATTCCCCCATTATTACCCTCTGTGTAAATTCATCACCCCCCTCTTTATGAAGTGGCACAGGGGGATAATGGGAGAATGAAATGGCACAGGGGGTGGGTAAAGGGGGAAGGCACAGGGGAATAAAGCGGCACAGGGGAGATCAGGGAAGGAGGGGGGTGAATGATGTGGCCGGAGACCACTGTTTAAACATCGGTCTCCTGCTTCTGTGCTGGGGCTGCTGCAGGGGGGTGCATTGGGGGCCTGGGCCCCTTACTGGGGTATTGGCTGTACCCCCTGATGACAGCCTGGTTGTCCCCTATTGAGAGTGTTTTGTCCCCTATTGAGAGTGTATTGTCCCCTATTGGGTGTATATTGTCCCCTATTGGGAGTGCATTGTCTCCTATACGGAGTGTATTGTTCCCTATTGGGTGTGTATTGTCCCCTATTGGGAGTGTATTGTCCTCTATTGGGAGTGTATTGTCCCCTATTGGGAGTGTATTGTCTCCTATTGGGTGTGTATTGTCCCCTATTGGGAGTGTATTGTCCCCTATTGGGAGTGTATTGTCCCCTATTGGGAGTGTATTGTCTCCTATTGGGAGTGTATTGTCTCCTATTGGGAGTGTATTGTCCCCTATTGGGAATGTATTATCCCCTATTGGGAGTGTATTGTCCTCTATTGGGAGTGTATTGTCCTCTATTGGGAGTGTATTGTCCCCTATTGGGAGTGTATTGTCCCCTATTGGGAGTGTATTGTCCACTATTGGGAGTGTATTGTCCTCTATTGGGAGTGTATTGTCCCATATTGGGAGCGTATTGTCCCCTATTGGGAGCGTATTGTCCCCTATTGGGAGTGTATTGTCCCCTATTGGGAGTGTATTGTCCCCTATTGGGAGCGTATTGTCCCCTATTGGGAGCGTATTGTCCCCTATTGAGAGTGTCCGCGTCCGCTATTGGAAATGTCCCCTATTGGGAGGGTGCAAATACATTAAGTCTTATGGAACTCTGCCGGGGAATTAAAAAATGTCCACTATTGGGAGGTGTCCCCTATTGGGCGGTGTCCGCTAAGGGAGATTTTACTGTAATGGCAGAAGGGGGGTGCATGATATAGGGGTCCAACACTGCTTATATAGCACCAACATCTGCCATTCACTGTACATAAATTGTCATTCCATCAATACCTCTCCCCATTGGTGTTCACAATACCTTATTTTCCATACGCACTAGAAACTGTTTCATAGGAAGTCAATGAACCTATATGTTTTTGGTAGGTGGGAGTAAAGGCTCTATTGTTATTGGGCAATTATAAGCCTGAAAATATAGATATTGCTATTTGTAATAGGACAAGGGGTAAGCCAACGAATGAGCAAACGCTTGTCCATTAGCTGATTGCTTAGTTTTAACCTTTCAGAAACATTGCTCATTGGCTGCATATCTCCCCTTGTAAAAGGGGATGTGTGGCCAATGAATAATGGCAAGAAAAGGGTGCATGAAGGATCCAGTGATGGTTTGTGTACCCCTCCCAGAATGATGGTTGAGCCTTCTGAAAGACTCGCTAAATGATCACCCATCTACGAGATCGGCTTTCGTTTAGAAAGGTTGTTTCCCAACCAGGGTGCCTCCAGCTGTTGCAAAACTACAACTCCCAGGATGAGTGTGGTCCTGATACCGTATGTTACCAGTATAGCCCTGATACTGTATGTAATGAGTGTGGTTCTGATACCATATGTATTGAGCAAGGTCCCGATACTGAATGTAACTTTTTCCCAACCAGGGTACTTCCAGCTGTTGCAAAATTACAACTCCCAGCATGAGTGTGATCCTGCTACTGTGTGTTACAAGCGTAGCCCTGATAATGAGTGTGGTTCTGATACCATATGTAATGAGCAAAGTCCCGATACTGTATGTTAGTTTTTCTCAACCAGGGTGCCTCCAGCTGTTGAAAAACTACAACTTCCAGCATGAGTGTGGTCCTGATAACGTAAATTACGAGCATAGCCCTTATACTGTATGTAGTGAGTGTGGTTCTGATACCATATGTAATGAGAAAAGTCCCGATACTGTATGTTAGTTTTTCCCAACCAAGGTGCCTCCAGCTGTTGAAAAACTATAACTTCCAGCATGAGTGTGGTCCTGATAACGTAAATTACGAGTGTAGCCCTGATACTGTATGTAGTGAGTGTGGTTCTGATACCATATGTATGAGCAAGGTACCAATACTGTATGTCAGTGTTTCCCAACCAGGGTGCCTCCTCCAGCTGTTGCATAACTACAACTCCCAGCATGCCCGGACAGCCTTTGGCTGTCTGGGCATGCTGGGAGTTGTAAATATGCAACAGCTGGAGGCACCCTGGTTGGGAAGCACTGGTTTAGAACCTGATACACTGGTTTAGAACATTATATATATATATATATATATATATATATATATATATAATAGACTGGAACCCTTTTATTTCCCCTAATGGCCCGAGCGCATCTGATGCCTTTTAAAGGGTTAAAAAAAAAAAGCACCACCCTTTTACTCAATTTAGTGGGGCTTAACCGCAATACTAGATATGGAGATGTTTCTAGTAGGAGATGTTTCTAGAAGGAAGAATATATCTAGATGTAGCTAGAAATCCTCCATTAAGATAGGTACCGACACCTCAGAAAATGATAGTGACACATTACAAGCCTTTCAGGCACCAAGATGGCGGCATCATTATTTCCCCATTCAATGTCAGGGTCGATATAGTACATGAAGAACGGCGCGCGCCATTTCCCGGGGGGGGGGGGGGGGGGAGATATCCAGCCTTACTATTGTCCTGTCACCGTAGGCCCGGCTGCTTTCTTGTTGAAGAGATTTACTGTCCTTTCCGGAACCAGGACCATAGACTATGATGATGTACAGCACAGAGGACTCATCCATCATGGGAGCTGTTACCAGTGATACCCGCCACAAGACGTACAATGCTTTTTATTACCAACATCTTCTAAGGGAACAAATGCTGAACCGCCTCAACCGGCCAAGGGTGGGACACATTTATATAGATGTTTGTGAAGGGTTATCAAACATTAAAGTGTATGCGATAAAAAATGAAAACAGAGACATACCAGAAATAAAATAAAAATAATTATAAAATATACAACTAGCTGATTACTGGCACTGCCTGGTTAACCTTGTGGGAGAGAAAAAGCAACAATTATATTCTGGTCCTCATATCCTGTTTTTATATCACATTCTTAAATCACGTCCTTATATCCCGACCTCATATCTTGACCTTGTATCCCCCACCTCATATCCCATCCTTGTATCCCCCACCTCATATGTCATTCTTATATCTCTTCCTCATATTCCGACTTCCCATCCCGTATCTCTTCCTCATATCCCAACCTCATATCCTGACTTCATATCCCATCCTTGTATCCCGTCCTTGTATCCCCTACCTCATATGTCATTCTCATATCTTGTCCTCATATTCCGACTTCCCATCCCGTATCTCTTCCTCATATCCTGACTTCATATCCTGACTTCATATCCAATCCTCCTATCCCGTATCTCTTCCTCATATCCCGACCTCATATCCTGACTTCATATCCCATCCTTATAGCCCAACCTCGTATCTTAACCTTGTATCCCTACCTCATATCCCATCCTTGTATCCCCCACCTCATATGTCATTCTCATATCTTGTCCTCATATTGCGACTTCCCATCCCGTATCTCTTCCTCATATCCTGACTTTATATCCTGACTTCATATCCAATCCTCCTATCCAGTACCTCTTCCTCATATCCCGACCTTATATCCTGACTTCATATCCCATTCTTATAGCCCGACCTCGTATCCTGTCCTCATATCCTGACTTTATATCCCATCCTCATATCCCGATTTGATATCCTGATTTCATATCCCAACCTCCTATCCCGTATCTCTTCCTCATATCTCTTTCTCATATCCCAACCTTATATCTCGCTCCTATACAAAAAGCTGTCAGGGCATGCTGGAAGTTGTAGTTTTGCAACAGCTGGAGGCACACTGGTTGGGAAACACTGACCTAGGTGATAAATCATTTTAGGGGAACAATACAAAATCTGTATTGGTCCCCTAACATCATCATTTATCACCCAGGTCAGTGTTTCCCAACCAAAGTAGCATTTTTGAAACCTAGGTTGTGGAAGAATTGTGATCTGACCATGACCTGTCATTACAGCTTAGGCGGGTTCACTCTGTATAAAGGGTTGGTCCTGGCACGAGCATTGAACAGATCCATAAAGGCCAATTTGTTATTTTTAAGAAGGATAAGAACTCATGCTAGCCAAACCAGAGCCTGGGAAACAGGAGTATCTGACGGAACCCCAGGAAAGCATAGAAAAAAGATACAAAACTCTGGGGCCTACGTGATGCAAGGCAACAGTGCTAACCATTGAGACGCCATGCTGCCTCATCTATGGACACACACACCCCATGCTGCCTCATCTATGGACACACACACCCCATGCTGCCCCATGTATGGACACACACACTCCATGCTGCCCCATCTATGGACACACACACCCCATGCTGCCCCATTTATGGACACACACCCCATGCTAACCCATCTATGTACACACACACCCCATGCTGCTCCATCTATGGACACCCCCCCCCATGCTGACCCATCTATGGACACACCCCCCATGCTGACCCAGCTATGGACACACACACCCCATGCTGCCCCATCTATGGACACACACACCCCATGCTGCCCCATTAATGGACACACACACCCCATGCTGCCCCATCTATGGACACACACACCCCATACTGCTCCATCTATGGACACACACACCCCATGCTGACCCATCTATGGTCACACACACCCCATGCTGCCCCATCTATGGACACACACACACCCCATGCTGACCCATCTATGGACACATACACCCCATGCTGCCCCATCTATGGAGACACACCCCATGCTGGCCCATCTATGGACACACACCCCATGCTGCCCCATCTATGGACACACACACCCCATGCTGCCCCATCTATGGACACCCCCCCCCCCCATGCTGACCCATCTATGGACACACCCCCCATGCTGCCCCATCTATGGACACACACACCCCATGCTGGCCCATCTATGGAGACACACACCCCATGCTGCCCCATCTATGGACACACACACCCCATGCTGACCCATCTATGGACACACACACCCCATGCTGCCCCATCTATGGACACACACACCCCATGCTGCCCCATCTATGGACCCCCCCCCCCATGCTGACCCATCTATGGACACACCCCCCATGCTGACCCATCTATGGACACACACACCCCATGCTGCCCCATCTATGGACACACACACCCCATGCTACCCCATTAATGGACACACACACCCCATGCTGCTCCATCTATGGACACACACACCCCATGCTGACCCATCTATGGACACACACCCCATGCTGACCCATCTATGGACACCCCCCCCTATGCTGACCCATCTATGGACACACACACCCCATGCTGCTCCATCTATGGACACCCCGCCCCCATGCTTACCCATCTATGGACACACCCCCCATGCTGCCCCATCTATGGACACACACACCCCATGCTGCCCCATCTATGGACACACACACCCCATGCTGCCCCATCTATGGACACACACCCCATGCTGCCCCATCTATGGACACACACACCCCATGCTGCTCCATCTATGGACACACACCCCATGCTGCCCCATCTATGGACACACACACCCCATACTGCCCCATCTATGGACACACACACCCCATGCTGCCCCATCTATGGACACACACACCCCATGCTGCCCCATCTATGGACACACACACCCCATACTGCCCCATCTATGGACACACACACCCCATACTGCCCCATCTATGGACACACACACCCCATACTGCCCCATCTATGGACACACACACCCCATACTGCCCCATCTATGGACACACACACACCCCATACTGCCCCATCTATGGACACACCTACCCTGTATGTATAGTGACTTTATCATAGTTTAGGCCATGCAAAGCAAGGAAGCAAGGATTGTGGCCTTGGCCTCTCCCGCTCCGGCACACCCAACAGCCAGATACAGAAGGTTTATTCCCAAGCCCATGGGTGCAGCAGAGTATGGAGCCTCCATGTTGTGTTTGAAGTTTGGGCTGTTCCATCTCTGTATACTTCAGATTCCTTTCCTCCCTTCCCTGAGCAGCGGGATTGGCGTCTAACACTAAGACAAATATTGACCCTTCTCCTCCTCTCCCGTAATAAAGACAAAGCGCTGAGCTGGGAGGAGGGAGGATCGGAGATTAGTAGCTGGAATATTCCCAGAAATTGCCTGACTTACTGGAGTATCCCAATGAGAGGAAACTGAGCTGTCCTAGTCGGCATGGAAGGAGAGTTGCATTGTGGTCTTTTGAGATCATATTAAGCATTTAGAGCAGTGGTCTCAAACTGTGGCCCTCCAGATGTTGCAAAACTTCAACTCCCAGCATGCACGGACATCTGTTGGCTGCTGGGACTTGTAGTTTTTAACAGCTGGGGGAACCCTGGTTGGGAAACAGTGACATACAGTATCGGGACCTTGCTCATTACATATGGTATCAGAACCACACTCATTACATACAGTATCGGGACCTTGCTCATTACATACAGTATCGGGACCTTGCTCATTACATATGGTATCAGAACCACACTCATTACATACAGTATCAGGACCTTGCTCATTACATATGGTATCAGAACCACACTCATTACATACAGTATCGGGACCTTGCTCATTACATATGGTATCAGAACCACACTCATTACATACAGTATCAGGTCTATGCTGGTATCAGGACCACACTCATTCTGAGAGTTGTAGTTTTGCAACATCTGGAGGGCCACTGTTTGAGACCATTGATTTAGAGCAGTGGTCTTCTACCTACGGACCTCCAGATGTTGCAAAACTACAAGTTCCAGCATGCCCGGACAGCCAACGGCTGTCCGGGCATGCTGGGAGTTGTAGTTTTGCAACATCTGGAGGTCCGCAGGTTGAAGACCACTGATTTAGAGGGTCAGTTATAAGAAATCCTTTATTGCTGTTTGTGTTCTTAGACACCGATTACATCTTTATATCAATACTAAAGGAGTGAATTTGCCCCTTAAAGGGGTACTGCAGTGAAAAACATTTTTTTTTTTTTTAAATCAACTGGTGCCAGAACGTTAAACAGATATGTAAATGACTTCTATTTAAAATGTTTAACCCTTCCAGTACTTAACAGCTGCTGTATGCTCCACAGGAAGTTCTTTTCTTTTTACATTTCTTTTTTGTCTGACCACAGTGCTCTCTGCTGACACCTCTGTCCATGTCAGGAACCATTCAGAGCAGGAGAGGTTTGCGATGGGGATTTGCTCCTGCCTCGGACAGTTCCTGACATGGACAGAGGTGACAGCAGAGAGCACTGTGGTCAGACAGAAATTAAATTCAAAAAGAAAATAACTTCCTGTGGAGCATACAGCAGCTGATAAGTACTGGAAGGGTTAAGATTTTTAAATAGAAGTAATTTACAAATATGTTTAATGTTCTGGCACCAGTTGATTTTTCAAAAAAAATTTTTTTTTTTTTTTTTTTTTTTTTTTTTTTTTTTACCAGAATACCCCTTTAAGAGTCTAAAAGTGGCCCATGCTATATGAGTACAGGTGCCCTTTAAGGACCTAAGAGCGTCCTAGATCCATTACATCTTTATTACATTTCCCACCAGACTGGAATGTGGAATGTATTCATAATCTGCATCTTATAGGCTCTTACTTTCTGCTTAAACTGCAATAAAGCGTCTTAAGTGATACTTTATCGGGTTAGGAAAGAACTAGTTTCTCACGTGTGTCTACTGAAATAAATTCAATATTTTGGTATTTTGGAATACTATGAGTGTGCCGGGAAAAATGTATATATATATATATATATATATATATATATATATATATATATATACACATACATACACATACATACACACAGTGATCCCCCAACTTACAATGGCCTCAACATACAATAGTTTCAACATACAATGTTTTTTTCTGGACCATTGTAACTTGAAACCAGACTCAACATACAATGTACAGACAGTCCAGATCTGTGAAACGTGTCACAACTGGAGGAACTGACCAATCAGAATGGGCAATTTACTGGTAAATCACCTGTATTACTGAAGTGCATGCACTGACTAGTGTCTGGTAGCGCCTCCTGCAGTACAGGGAGGAATTACAAGTTCTGTACTACTCCTTACCTGTTAGCTGCTCCTTTTGGACAATATAAGGGCGGCTCCATTTGGGACACTGTGTACTGTATAGGACCCTGAAGAAGCTCCTGTCCTCTACAAAAACCATTGTTTCCCAACCAGGATGCCTCCAGCTGTTGCAGAACTACAACTCCCAGCATGCCCGGACAGCCAACGGCTGTCCGGGCATGCTGGGAGTTGTAGTTTTGCAACAGCTGGAGGCACCCTGGTTGGGAAACACTGACATAGACAGTGATTACAGCTCCCAGCAGATCTTTCTTACTTTTATATGTACGATCTTGCTTTATCTGTATTACTTATCTACTTATTTTTCTTTAATCCTCACTTTTTCCTATTTTTGGATGACATTTTGGGGCTTCAGAACCAATTACCAGGTTTCCATAGAGTTATGGGCTCAACATACAATGGTTTCAACATACAATGGTCATCCTGGAACCAATTAATATTGTAACTTGAGGGACCACTGTACACATATATATTTCAAACAACATCTGTAATGCCATATGGCCCAGAGCAAAGTGACTCTGTTGCCACCTGCTGAGAAGCCGCCTGACCTAGGGGGCCTCATAGGGCAGTACTCCTTTGGTCCTCTACACGTGTCGCATTCTTCATCTTGTACTCTATTGTGTATACTTGATGTGCACCTGGGAAAGGGTATAAAATAGTTTCTATGGTGGAGACCCCTATGGTGGGGATAGAAGTGGGATAATACGATGTTAATGGTCCTCATAGCGGAGTCTTTACTATAGTGTTTCCCAACCTCTACATCTACATAACCACAACCACCACGGAATGTCCTGACAGGCCAAGTTGTAGTTTTGGAACTGCTGGAGAGAGGCAGGTTGGGAAACATTGGTCTGCACTATGGAAGGATGTTTATGAGGCCTTTAGTTGCTGCAGGGGCCACCTCTATGGTACATGGCACTTGGTACAAGCTTGATGTTACTTTCAAGGCATTTTACCCCATTATTTTATCAAAAGGGGTTAATCCTAAACAGAGCATTTCCAGGACTATAATATTGATGGCCCCTTCTTGGGATGGGCCACCAATATCTGACCACTTGGTATCCAAGTCCTGACACAAACATCAGTCACCTGAATGAAGGTACCAGGCAGAGCCACGACCAAGTGTTCGCCAACAACAAGCTCCGTGGCCTCTTTATTCAGCTCTACAACAAGAGTATCCGGTGTAAACCACCAAAATCTTCTGCATAAAGTCGTATTAAAGGGGTTATCCACGAAAAAACTTTATATATATATATATATATATATATATATATATATATATATATATATAAAATCAACTGGCTCCATAAAGTTAAACAGATTTGTAAATTACTTCTGTTAAAAAATCTTAATCCTTTCAGTACTTATGAGCTTCTGAAGTTAAGGTTGTTCTTTTCTGTCTAAATCCTCTCTGATGACACCTGTCTCGGGAAACGCCCAGTTTAGAAGAGGTTTGCTATGGGGATTTGCTTCTAAACTGGGCGTTTCCCGAGACAGGTGTCATCAGAAAGGTTTTATACAGAAAAGAACAACCTTAAAGGGGTACTCCGCCCCTAGACATCTTATCCCCTATCCAAAGGATAGGGGATAAGATGTCAGTTCGCCGGGGTCCCGCTGCTGGGGACCCCGGGGATCGCCACTGCGCAGAGAGAGATTACTGCGCAGAGAGAGATCGCTCTACACGTAATGACGGGCAATACAGGGACCGGAGCATCGTTACGTCACGGCTCCGCCCCTCGTGACGTCACAGCCCGCCCCTGTCAATACAAGTCTATGGGAGGGGGCGTGGCGGTCATCGCAACCCCCTGCCATAGACTTGCATTAAGGGGACGGGCCGTGATGTCATGAGGGGCGGAGCCATGGCGTCACGCTGCTCCGGCCCCTGTATCGCCCGTCATTACGCACAGAGCGAACTCGCTCTGCGCAGTAATGATGGCGGGGTGCCGCAGTGGCGATCCCCGGGGGTCCCCAGCAGCGGGACCGCAGCGATCTAACATCTTATCCCCTATCCTTTGGATAGGGGATAAGATGCCAGGGGTTGAGTACCCCTTTAACTTCAGAAGCCCGTAAGTACTGAAAGGATTAAGATTTTTTAATAGAAGTAATTTACAAATCTGTTTAACTTTCTGGAGCCAGTTGATATATAAAAAAAATTTTTTCCTGGATCACCCCTTTAACTGGTTATACTTCCAACAACCTGTAGTTCTGCCCTTTCAGGTCTGCCCTGTCTATTTTTTTAGGAGATACTTATTTGCATTCCATTTTCTATGTAATGGTCAATGTAAGCATGACCTGTAGACCTACTTTAAATCCAGGATTAAGTGCAATTGTTTCCTAAGGAAAAAGTTGTCATCCTTCCTCTTGTTACAGGTGTCAGGTATAAGTAAAGAGTCATTATAATCAGTCAATGGTAGAGCCAATGATCTTACCATTACGTCCATGGTGGATTAGGTAGTAGGGTGTCACCAAGAACGGGCACCCTTGTCACGATAGGAACCCTAGTCCTGATGATCTTCTCATGAGCTTCTTATCAAATCTGTGATCTTCAGTCCACCATTGAGATCTGAACAAACACAATTCACGACAAAACAATATAAGTTGACGTATTGGTTTTGTCATCTTTGCACGTGTATCAATAACATTTCACTGGGTTTTACCTTAAACCTTGGCAGCCTTGGGACTGGATGGGGTGGGAGAGATTGTGAGGTGGCCTTCATTGACGTTTTCCTCACAATTTTTCCCATTTGGTCTAAATGTGCAACCTCGCCATGTTCTGCAATTGCCTAAAGGGATACTCCGCTGCTAGACATCTTATCCCTTATACAAAGTATAGGGGGTAACTTGTCTGATGGAGGAGGTCCGGCCACTGGGGACCCCCGCGATCTCTGCTGCAGCACCCCAGTCATCCAGTACACGGAGTAAACTCCATGCAGTGGCGGATGATTGGCGAACACAGCCACCACACCCCTCCATTCATGTCTATGGGAGAAGGCGTGACCCCCCTCCCAGGCTTCCGTGACCGTAACGCCCCCGTGGCCAGACCCCCTGCGATCAGAAGTGTTATCCAATATCCTTTGGATTGGGGATAACATGTATGGGGGCCTAGTACCCCTTTAAGTATATTTTCCATATGTACATCTTGTGTATTCTGATTAAGATTGCATAAAGGGGTCTTCCAGGATTTTTTATTTGACTATGCTACATAGGCTATAAAAATAGTGTAGTTCATAATATAGTGTCTGTACCTGTGTTTGTTTGATGGTCTAGCAATTCTTATGTGATCTTTGCCCCGATGCTCATTGTTAACAGCATGCAAAATGGTTTTTCCAGGTTTCAGTGCGGCCCGAGACATTACATCACTAGTTGGGTGTTGATAGGGAGCCTTTCTGCTTCAATGGGTGGAGTGACTGCCTGGTGGGAGGGAGATCATTCTCCACAGGGCTGCAGGGAATTGTAGTTTCATGAACAGCACGTATAGCTGTGGGGTGATTGATGTGTGGGAGGAAGAAAAGTGACCTCACACTTACAAATAATGGTTCGTGGGACTTTGTAGTCCGAGGGAGGGAACTCATACAAGAAATTATGTTGTCACCAATGTTCAGTTATTATGGTTGCAACTACAACTCCCACCATTGACTAATTGAAACACCAAATCTTGAACTAAAAGGGTCATATGAACTAAAACCTAATTTTCTTTCTCTCATTCCAGATACATCTTCCAACTATATCCGCCAACTAGAGACCAAAGTGAAGCTCCTGGAAGACGACAATAAACTTCTGTCTCAGGTAAGAGAAAGGAAAAAAAATTTGACTATAACTAGGAAGCGGTGTTCACACTTGTGGTCAATTTGTAGCGCCGCGGCCGACGCATTAATCCGTACATAATGACTCGTGAACCTTTATAAGGATTACTTCATTTAAAGCAGCCTAAATGGATTTTCCTCTCTGTGTCTCATCTAATTTCTTTACTCGGTAACGATCATTTCCCGATAAGAGCCTTGTAATCGTCTGAATAATTGCTTTTAAATGGCGGTTTGCACTAAAGATTTTCTTAGGGGTGTCGAAATGGCTGAAAAAAAAATATTATGGCTCGTACCTTGCGTCATAAAGTACCGTACTTATATGTATCGGTAGAATGGAACTTTCCGCTATTTGTTCTGTTGCTACTTTCTAACCTACTTTGTTTTCAGGATCTCTGCTTGCTGTCTCTGCTTGCTCTTTTTTTTTACATTAAGAGGCTGAAAAATACAAACGCATCCTGATTTAACTCTGCTCGCATGTCTGAAAGTTTGTTCCAATGTATCAGCGTAGGCAGTCATCTGTGAGGGCGCACACACATATTGGGGATGAGGCACAGTATACTTCATCTGTACATGCCGTGAACCCACTGCGATGCGCAGTAAACTATGGAAATTGCGTTGAACCAGTATTCCAGTGTTTCCCAACCAGTGTGCCAGTTCGCTTGTAACATACGGTATCAGGACCACACTTGTGCTGGGAGTTGTAGTTTTGCAACAGCTGCAGGCACCCTGGTTGGGAAACACTAACATACAGTATCAGGACCTTGCTCATTACATATGGAATCAGAACTACTCTCATTACATACAGTAGTTTTTCAACAGCTGGAGGCACACTGGGAAAAATTGCAGTAAACTGTGAAAGTACAGAAAAAGCACAGGGTCACCACATGTGGCTACTATGGCTCCTCTGCAAGGTGTACAGACATCCTACTGTTTTGCCCATCAAGGACTGCCTACACTGGCTACACTGTACCAAACTCTCAGCTGTAAGGTGTTAACCCTCTAGATGCATGCAGGAATGATCTCATTCAGGGGTTTAGATATTGGGGATTCACTAGTAGCAGTCATATATGGGGCCTGTTGCAGGAGGGGGGGTCTGAAAGTCCATCTCCAACATCAGAAGACCAATGCAGTTGGGCTGTTGTTACAGATTTGCATTATGGAACATAGAACTTCAAGTTATCTCTCTGTTCTCATTCACTGGCAGCAAGCAGTGGTCTTGAAGAGTATTTAGAAATAGCTACCTTCACTTCTTACTTAAATGGTATCTGTCAGCACTATGTCATACTCAAAACTGCAGACATGGAGACAAAACAAATGATACCTGTCTCTTAACTGATGGCTAGTTGCAAAGAAATGAAATTATGTTTTTCTTCTAAGTTAAAGAGTCACAGAGGCAGTTCTGAGATGCAATATGCACACCTCTTCCCTCCCCCACTCCTCCCTGCTTGGTTCCCAGCACTGAGTCTTGTACATTAATCATGATATCAGCCTCTTAGCTAATGGCTGTTAGCAAAGTTATGAAATGATGTGTGTCTTCTAAGTTCAAGAGTAATAGAGGCAGTGGGGAGATGCAGCATTCACTACCTCCTCCTGTCCCCCCCCCCACCCCTCCCTGAGCCTTGTATATTAACCATGTAGGGCAGGGAGGGGTGGTGAAGGGAGAATGTTTATATGCTGCAGCTCAGCCTGGCCTATATGACTCTTGAGCTTAGAAAGAAAACATGATTTTATAACTTTAAAAATATCAACCTGTTAAAAGACTGGTATCATTTATTTTCGATCCAAAATGTCCAAAATGTATTAAACAAAATTGTTGCATGAAAATTCACCCTAAGGGTAGAGTCACATGTGCTGTATTTTGCTGCATATTTTCCTACCCATTTAAGTCAATGGCTGCAGAAAATATGCAGCAAAATACAAACAATTCACACAAAATTCACAGTTTGGTTAATTTTCCTTGAGGAAATGCTACAAATGTTCCATTTTGCATGTGTAAGCACCGTAAATAGATTAAGTACGTAATCTCCCATCCGCGAAAGGGTTAATCATACGTAGTTTCTCTCCCCCCCCCCCCCCCCCTCGTCTCTCTGTCCTGCTTCTTCGCCGGCGGGGTTATTGACATGTTAAATAGATAAATGGCGATGCTTAGTAATGATCTGGATAGTGTTGTGCTTCATTAGGAACGTGGCGTGAAACACTGCGGGGTTCCCGTCATATTTCATAGGATTTATCTTACTGCAGTATAAGGAAGGGATCTGTGACTCTTTATAGACTGTAGTTAGGTCAGCCGGGCACACAGACTATTAACCAGCCTCCCGTCTGCTTCCAATAGGGATTATACTTGGTTGGGAAAGGTCGGTGCCCTTCCTCTTCAGAAATGGGTGCAATGGAGTCATAAGTGGTTCTTAATGTTTTTCATTAGCCGCCTTGTGTCATGTCAGGTGGCGCCAGCCTAATAATGCCATCTATAATCTCTGCGCTCATCTGTGTGTCCTACATGGTGATAATTCAGGTTAAAGTGCCAACAAGTCTGGCAATTATAAAGAGCACTTCCCCTTTAAGCCAATTTGTTTCCCTTTGTTTTAAGAAACGGTCCAGGCAAAGTGAATAACACTGTGTTCTGCCTATTGCTTTGTCCTAGGGGGCGGAGCATGACACAGGGATACTGATTGGTACCTGGTGTTATGCTCCCTCTATAGCAGTCGTCTCAAACTGTGGCCCTCCAGATGTTGCAAAACTTCAACACCCAGCATTCCCGGACACTGAACTGATATATATGTAACCAGTGTGGTTCTGATTCCATATGTAATGAACAAAGTCCCGATACTGTATGTCACTGTTTCCCAACCAGGGTGCCTCCAGCTGTTGCAAAACTACAACTCCCAGATCCTGATACCGTGTGTTACCAGCGTAGCCCTGATACTGTATGTAATGAGTGTGGTTCTGATACCATATGTAATGAACAAGGTCCTGATACTGTATGTTAGTGTTTCCCAACCAGGGTGCCTCCAGCTGTTGCAAAACTAAAACTCCCAGCATCAGTGTGGTCCTGATACCGTATGTTATGAGCATAGCCTTGATAATGTATGTAATGAGTGTGGTTCTAATACCATATGTAATGAACAAGGTCCCGATACTGTATGTCACTCTTTCCTAACCAGGGTGCCTCTAGGTTTTGCAAAACTACAACTCCCAGCATGAGTGTGGTCCTGATACCGTATGTTACCAGCATAGCCCTGATACTGTATGTAATAAGTGTGGTTCTGATACCATATGTAATGAACAAGGTCCTGATACTGTATGTTAGTGTTTCCCAACCAGGGTGCCTCCAGCTGTTGCAAAACTACAACTCCCAGCATGAGTGTGCTCCTGATACCTTATGTTACCAGTGTAGCCCTGATACCGTATGTTACCAGTGTAGCCCTGATATTGTATGTAATGAGTGTGGTTCTAATTCCATGTGTAATGAACTAGGTCCTGATACAAAATTTTAGTGTTTCCCAACAATGGTGCCTCCAGCTGTTGCAAAATTTGAACTCCCAGCATGAGTGTAGTCCTGATACTTTATGTTACCAGTGTAGCCCTGATACCGTATGTTACCAGTGTAGCCCTTATTCTGTATGTAATGATTGTGGTTCTGATACCATATGTAATTAACAAGGTCCCGATACTGTATGTCACTGTTTCCTAACCAGGGTGCCTCTAGGTTTTGCAAAACTACAACTCCCAGCATGAGTGTGGTCCTGATACCGTATGTTATGAGCATAGCCTTGATACTGTATGTAATGAGGTTCTGATACCATATGTAATGAACAAGGTCCCGATACTGTATGTCACTCTTTCCCAACCAGGGTGCCTCTAGCTCTTGCAAAACTACAACTCCCAGCATGAGTGTGGTCCTGATACCGTATGTTACCAGCATAGCCCTGATACTGTATGTATTAAGTGTGGTTCTGATACCTTATGTATGAGCAAGATACTGATACCGTATGTTATGAGCGTAGCCTTGATACCATATGTAATCAGCAAGGTCCCGATACTGTATGTTAGTGTTTCCCAACCAGGGTGCCTCCAGCTGTTACAAAACTACAACTCCCAGCATGCCCGGACAGCCAACGGCTGTCCGGGCATGCTGGGAGTTGAAGTTTTGCAACATCTGGAGGGCCACAGTTTGAGACCACTGCTCTATAGGCAAGACAGTGTATATGGAGTGTTGCTTTCAGGATCACAAGCCCTTCAGGGTGCTAGTTGTAGAACTACAATTCTCATAATGTATGACGGGAGTTGTAGTTTTTTTATCCACTGGAGCACCTAGGTTGGGGAACACTGCCTTATTACGATATCTTGGTTGATGACTGTCTGTCTTCAGTCCCCGATAGGAATGAAACGTACAGTAGCCTTAGGCATGGCAGATTCCCATCGGGTAATGGAGCATAAGGATACCAGCTGTACAGTTACAGGTTCTTGGTGTAACTATAAGTAGTGCCCGGAGGAGCATCCATTGTGAATACAACCCTATGGGATGCCAGGCTAGGAGTCAGCCCTATAGCATGATGTGTATTATAGCTCCACTAAAGCTATGGGTCAGCTCATTGACATATGTATCCTGTAGGGCCATATGGCTTCCCCCTATGTTATACAATGTTCTATAGGTTCACTGAAGCGCAGTCAGCCCTGTGGTAGAATGTGTATTGTAGGTCCACTGAACCTATGGGTCATCCCATTGTCATACTATGCCCTGTAGGTCCACTAAACCTATGGGTCATCCCATTGTCATACTATGTCCTGTAGGTCCACTGAACCTATGGGTCATCCCATTGTCATACTATGTCCTGTAGGTCCACTGAACCTATGGGTCATCCCATTGTCATACTATGTCCTGTAGGTCCACTGAACCTATGGGTCATCCCATTGTCATACTATGTCCTGTAGGTCCACTGAACCTATGGGTCATCCCATTGTCATACTAGGTCCTGTAGGTCCACTGAACCAATGGGTCATCCCATTGTCATACTATGTCCTGTAGGTCCACTGGAACTAGAATGCAACTGCACATTTTACAATGTCCTATAGGTCCACTGAAGCTGTCAGCCCTGTGGGTTTTGTTACTTTAGATTCACTGAAAGGGGTTTCACCTCTACTATAGTTCAGCATTATGTCATACAATATCCTATAGGTCCACTTAAACCGATCCACTAAAACTGGGGGTCAGCCTTATTTTATACAGTGTCTTTTAGGTCCACTGAAGGTATAAGTCAGCCTTAGGGCATATATATGTATACTATCAATACTTTTGAAGCTATAGGTTCGCCCTATATGGTAAAAAGTGTTCTGTTTTAGCCCTATAACATAATGTGATTTACACTTTGTCATACAATGACCTATAGGTACACTGGATCTGTCAGCCCTATGTCATACAATGTCATATAAGCCCAACGCAAATGTTGGACAGCCATATGGCATACTTTGTACTATCAGTCTTTTGTATGATTATAGGGTTTCATGTCATATAATCCATAGTTTACACTGAAACTATGGATTAGTCCTATGGCACACAATGTACTATAGGTCATGTAAAGCTATGGGTCAGCCCTATGGTATTCAGTGTCCATTAGGTCCCCAGAAATTATGGGTCAGCCCTATGGTATTCAGTGTCCATTAGGTCCCCAAACATTATGGGTCAGCCCTATGGTATTCAGTGTCCATTAGGTCCCCAGACATTATGAGTCAGCCCTTTGGTATTCAGTGTCCATTAGGTCCCAAGACATTATGGGTCAGCCCTATGGTATTCAGTGTCCATTAGGTCCCCAGACATTATGGGACCGCCCTATGGTATTCAGTGTCCATTAGGTCCCCAGACATTATGGGTCAGCCCTATGGTATTCAGTGTCCATTAGGTCCCAAGACATTATGGGACCGCCCTATGGTATTCAGTGTCCATTAGGTCCCCAGACATTATGGGTCAGCCCTATGGTATTCAGTGTCCATTAGGTCCCCAGACATTATGGGTCAGTGCTTTGTGTCCATTGGGTCCCAAGACATTATGAGTCAGCCCTTTGGTATTCAGTTTCCATTAGGTCCCAAGACATTATGGGTCAGCCCTATGGTATTCAGTGTCCATTAGGTCCTCAGAAATTATGGGACCGCCCTATCGTATTCAGTGTCCATTAGGTCCCCAGACATTATGGGTCAGCCCTTTGGTATTCAGTGTCCATTAGGTTCCAAGACATTATGGGACCGTTCTATGGTATTCAGTGTCCATTAGGTCCCAAGACATTATGGGTCAGCCCTTTGGTATTCAGTGTCCATTAGGTCCCAAGACATTATGGGACTGTCCTATGGTATTCAGTGTCCATTAGGTCTCCAGACATTATGGGACCGCCCTATGGTATTCAGTGTCCATTAGGTCTCCAGACATTATGGGTCAGCCCTATGTTATTCAGTGGCCATGAAGCCTCCAGAAATTATGGGTCAGCCCTTTGTGTCCATTAGGTCCCAAGACATTATGGGACCGTCCTATGGTATTCAGTGTCATTGGGGCCCACAGACATTATGAGTCAGCCCTATGGTATTCAGTGTCCATTAGGTCCCCAGACATTATGGGTCAGCCCTATGGTATTCAGTGTCCATTAGGTCCTCAGACATTATGGGTCAGCACCATGGTATTCAGTGTTCATTAGGTCCCCAGACATTACGGGACCGCCCTATGGTATTCAGTGTCCATTAGGTCCCCAGACATTATGGGTCAGCACTTTGTGTCCATTGGGTCCCAAGACATTATGAGTCAGCCCTTTGGTATTCAGTTTCCATTAGGTCCCCAGACATTATGGGACCACCCTATGGTATTCAGTGTCCATTAGGTCCCCAGACATTATGGGACCACCCTATGGTACTCAGTGTCCATTAGGTCCCAATACATTATGGGACTGTCCTATGGTATTCAGTGTCCATTAGGTCCCCAGACATTATGGGACCACCCTATGTTATACATTGTACTATAGAATATAGAAGCACAAATTCCCATTTATCCCGCGCTCCAGCCTTTTCCTTGTTTTCGTCGGGATAAGCGGATTTAAGAATCTTCCGCTTAGTCTGGCAAGGAGAGAGAAAAGTGATTTAATAGCACGTGAAGTTTGGCAGGAGGCGCGGAGGACCATTTCCATAGCAGCACATTACTTCTGCTTCAGACCCTTATTATTGGGTCAATCTCTGATGGCTGAAAATAGAGCACGTTCATCCTACAAGCCCTTCGCCTGGATCGTCTCTTCCACATTACAGAGGAGAAAGCATCTAATGGACTCAGCATTCCCTGCACGCACCCTGAACATATAATCCCAATTTCCAGGACTCTATAATTCATTTACATTAGGAATGATTTATGGACTATGGGATTTCTTTATAAAAAGAGCTTATCATAATTGCATTTAGTATTATGGCCTTAGATCAGTGGTTTCAAACTGTGGCTTTCCAGATATTGCAAAACTTCAACTCCCAGCATGCCCGGACAGCCAACGGCTGTCCGGGCATGCTGGGAGTTGAAGTTTTGCAACATCTGGAGGGCCACATTTTAGGACAACTGCCTTAAAGGATGCATGGGTTTGGGTTTGCTCTTCATCAGGAACCAGACACCTACTTAGAGGATCCATGGGGGTGGGATTGCTCATCATCAGGGACCAGACAACTACTTAGAGGATCCATGGGGCGGGGTTGGTGTCTGGTCACTGATGATGAGCAACTCCACGCCCATGGATCCTCTAAGTAGGTGTCCGGTCCCTGATATAGCGCAACCCCACCCCCATGGATCCTCTAAGTAGGTGTCCGATCCCTGATGATGAGCAACCCCGCCCCATGGATCCTCTAAGTAGGTTGCTCTTCATCAGGGACCAGACACCTACTTAGAGGATCCATGGGGGTGGGGTTGCTCATCATCAGGGACCGGACACCTACTTAGAGGATCCATGGGGGTGGGGTTGCTCATCATCAAGGACCGGACACCTACTTAGAGGATCCATGAGGGTGGGGTTGCTCATCATCAAGGACCGGACACCTACTTAGAGGATCCATGAGGGTGGGGTTGCTCATCATCAAGGACCGGACACCTACTTAGAGGATCCATGAGGGTGGGGTTGCTCATCATCAGGGACCAGACATCTACTTAGAGGAACCATAGGGGTGGGGTTTCACTTCATCAGGGACCAGACACTAACTTAGATGCATGGGGTTGCTCTATATCAGGGACCAGACACCTACTTAGAGCAGACACCTACTTAGAGGATCCATAGGGGTGGGGTTGCTCTTCATCAGGGACCAGACACCTACTTTGAGGATCCATGGGGGTGGGGTTACTCTTCATCAGCACAACACCAAAATAATGCCCCAGCGGGGACAGAGGTAAATTACAACTTGAACCAAAAAATCCCGCTCCTGGGATCAAAAATACCCTTATACCCCACCCTAAACATCACTTTTATTAATGTGTTTTTTAAAAGGTATAACCAAAAAAGATGTTCAAAAACACCAATGTCACTAGTCCAACAGTAATAGGTAACGTCACTGTGACATAAGAGCATGCGCCTACAATCGTATAACACTGGGAGTATCACATCATATATATATATATATATATATATATATATATATATACTGTCAATGGCTGCAGTCCTAACAATAGGTATAATAAAATTATGACCAACGAAACAGGCTTATTAAAACTCAGACAAAGAGCCCCTCTGACATGTTTCGCCCTTCAGAACTTCATCATAGCATTTAGCCCAGACCTCTAATGAAGCACTAAGGATTGAAACATGTCATAGAGGCTATTTGTCTGAGTTTTTAATAAGCCTGTGTCACTGGTCATATTTTTATTATACCTGTTGTTAGGGCAGTATATATGATGTCATTCTCCCAGTGTTATAGGATTGTGGGCGCATGTCACCGTGACGTATACCTATTATGGTTGGACTGGCGACACTGGTGTTTTTAAACCTCTCTTTTTGGTTATACCTTTTAATAAACACATAAATCAAAGTGATGCTTTAGGGTGGGGTAATACTAAGGGTATTTTTGATCCAGAGAATGGGATTTGTTGGTTCAAGTTGTTCTTCATCAGGGACCAGACACATGAAGACCCCAGTGTTGGATCCTGTTCTTGGCCCCTATGATTCTCAAGTTTCTATAATTTCCAGGAACAGTAATCAGAGTTCCTCATGTCCCTGTTAGCGTTCAGGAAGCTGACGTCTCCTCTAGGTCAGGAGGACAGGTCTGTGCCCCGCAGGACCCATATGGCCCAGCAGACAGGTGACAGACAGTGGCTTGGGCTGGTTGGGGCTCAATGCATTGATTCCGGCAACTGGGATAGTGACCTAAGATGCTGAAGATGACAGCTGCCTCTGACATAAGAGCGGGCCTCATGTCTTCTGTTATGGGGGGATTAGGACAAACAATCTGTTCTCTCAACAGTCTTCAAGGCCAGGTGGACTCCGCGGAGCTGCAAAGATGAGCTCAGCAGTCATAGGTTATATGTATTCTTTCTATTTTATGCAACATTATACTGTACACACAGTGAAGGAAAAAAATATTTGATCCCCTGCTGATTTTGTACGTTTGCCCAATGACAACGATCCATACGCATTTCAGATAAGTAAAAAATTAATTTGCCTTTTAACATATTTTGACCCCCTATCAATCAGTAAGATTTCTGGCCGCCCGGTGTCTTTTATACAGGTAACAAGATGAGATTAGCAGCACTCTCCTAATCTCATTTTGTCACCTGTATAATAGACACCTGTCCACCGAAGCAATGAGTCAATCAGATTACAGACTCTCCACCATGGCCAAGACCAAAGAACTGTCCAAGGAGGTCAGGGACAAGACTGTAGACCTACACAAGGCTGGAATGGGCGACAATGGGCCCAGAGTCCTGGGATGAGTGTATGATGGTGTTAAATGGTATGGGTGTAAAGTGGACCCATGTTTCGGATGGGCATGTGGATGCATGACCCATTATCAGTAGAGATGTTTGCCCATGTCCTGGGATGAGTGTATGATGGTGTTAAATGGTATGGGTATAAAGTGGACCTATGTCATGGATGGGTATGTGGAGGCATGACCCATTATCAGTAGAGAAGTGTGCCCATGTCCTGTGAGGAGTGTATAGTGGCATTAAAGGGGTACTCCGCTGCTCAGCGTTTCGAAAAAACAGTTCTGAATGCTGGAGCCGGCAGCTTGTGACATTATAGCTCCACCCCATTATGACATCACGCCCCGCCCCCTCAATGCAGGTCTATGGGAGGGGGCCTGACGGCCATCACGCCCCCTCCCATGTACTTGCATTGGGAGGCGGGACATGATGTCATGAGGGGGCGGGGCTATGACGTCACAAGCTCCCGGCGTCGGCTCCAGAGTTTGGAATAGTTTGTTCCAAACGCTGAGCAGCGGAGTACCCCTTTAAGTGGTATGAGAAGGCCCCCTCTGTTCCTTTATAGAAGAGGCTGCAGAGTATCTCATTTACGTGTGCTCATCATGTTTCACCTCATGACACAGAACATGTGTTATATGAGGATTAGTCCTGGATAATGTTGTCCTGGACATATTGCTGTAATACAGAGGATCTGAGGAGGTTTATGAGAGGTGACTCCCTGCTTGGGTCGGACGTGGTTAGGTGGGGTCCATTCGCTCTCCGGACAGGTGCCTCTTCCGGTTCTTCGACTGCTTTTCAAAAGAGTAGAAGGGCTTATAAAATAGCAGACAACGCGCCCGTCCTGTGATCTTCCCTAATCCTTCCTGAGGTGACAGATGCCATCATTATACCGCGCTTCCGCTCATGATTTACACTCAACCTGCCAAATAAACAGGATTAAAGGCACAAAGGACATGAGTGTTACAATATGGTTAATACCCAGAGCTGTTTATGGGGACAATGTATGGCTGTAGGAGGACTAATAAGGAGGGACTACACCTATATAATACATTCTATATATACATACGGATTCCTTTATTCCATTGTCAGTGTCAGGTCGTGGATTATCTCAAGAACTATGGATAACAGGTGGATCCAGAGACGGAGATGGACATTAGTAGAGATCCTTAAAGGGAAAACTGAATCCAAGAACCTAAGAGTCATAACTGTGGGTGCCACAATATGGCTTCATTAGACTTGGTGGTTCCCACTAGAGCCCTGCACGGGACTGTTTTCTTAATCCCGCTACCGCCAGATATCTGACCATTACCGCCCGCTACCGCACGGAGTGTGTTCCACTACCGCCTGTTCCCGCAACAATGGTGTCTAATCCCGCCCACTTTGGTAATCACAGCTTTTAGAGATAGTAGTCACTGTGCCATTTCATTACCTCCTTGTACCATTTCATTACCCCCCCCCCTCGTACCATTTCATTACCCCCCATACCATTTCATTACCCCTTGTACCATTACATTACCCCCTTGTACCATTTCATCACCCCCTTGTACTATTACATCACCCCCCTTATACCATTTCATCACCCCCTTATACCATTTCATCACCCCCCTTGTACCATTTCATCACCCCCCTTATACCATTTCATCACCCCCTTGTACCCAGATCTGGTACAAGGATTCTTGCCACCCTAGGCGAAAGCTAATTTTGACTCCCATTGGCTCCTCCCAATGTATGGAGGCGCGCGCGATGTCAGGATGTTGGACGCACCTGACCTTAGTGATCGACCCTGTCTGCCTCGGAGGTGGCGCTGTGCTCCTCAAGCAGGCTGAAAAATGCTGATTATTATAGTACGGGTGGGGTAGGGGTAGCGTGGCAGGGTTTTGCTTGATGGGCAGGTGCTTCAGATGCTTTCTTGCTGCAGGCAGAGCGGCGCCCCCATCAAGAGGGCGCTCTAGGCAGCTGCCTATTTTGCCTATATTCAGAGCCGGCCCTGCTTGTACCATTTCATCAGCCTGCTGTGACATTTCAGAGAATTGTGGGATTTTGTGGGACCCGCTGTATGTTCCCGCTCCCGCCTGCAACAAACGTATTACTGCCCGCAAGCTTTTTATTGGATCCCATGGGACCCGCGTGATCGCAATCCCGATGCAGGGCTCTAGTTCCCGCCACATAGAAGTCTAAGAGTAGATTGTGAGTTCTACGAACCTCGGTCGCTATGTTGGGAACAGATGGATGATTTATAACCATGGGATAACCAAATATCATGCTTAATCATTCTTGTCCATAGGGGGCAACATCTGTTCATATTACTATCCATCCATCACAACCGCTGAGTACCGTAACCATTATGTAGTTGGCCACATGACGTTAGATAGGACGTTTGGATGTACTTTTTGATTACCTTGAAGATCGCCTTCAATTGGAGGAGATTGGAGGAGATTTATCAAAACTGGTCTAGAGGGAAAGTTGCCCATAGCAACCAATCAGATCGCTTCTTTCATTTTTGAAAAGACCTCTGTAAAATGAAAGAAGCGATCTGATTGGTTGCTATGGGCAACTCAGCAACTTTTCCTCTGGACAGGTTTCGATAAATCTCCCCCATTGTGTATATTCACATGATGTAGTCATGTTTACACCAGATAAGTTCTATCTAGAGCCCACTAAGGGCACATTCACATCACGTTTTGGGGATGTGGCAGCCGTAAATGGCTGCCGTATCCCCAAAACGTGATGTGAATGCGCCCTAAGTTGGTACCAGATTTGGCCTATATATATTTTTTTTATATATATAAAAAAAAATAATATATATATATATATATATATATATATATATAAAATATATATATTATGTATGTATATACCGTATATATTTATCATGTGTATATATTAGGGATCGACCGATATCGGTTTTTTAGGGCCGACACTGATACCGATAATCGGTGCAGGTTAGGGCTGATAGCCGATAACTTATACCGATATTCCGGTATAAGTTATCGGCTATTTAACCCCCTGCGACATAATATAAAATGATATGATAGTTAAATTAACCCTTACCTACACCCTTTCATGAAAGATGGATTTTTGTTTCAAGTCTCATTTGAGTATATGGGACTTCCAGTACCTTACTCCACAAGCTCCGCTCTGCATCTCCTGGTGAATGTGTTAATCTGGCTTGCAAGCCACACCCCATCTCACAAAGAGAGGAGGTCAGGATAGGAGGTCGAGATATATGGATGGGATATGAGGACGGGATATGAGGTCAAGATAGGAGGACAGGATAGGAGGTCGGGATATGAGGACGGGATATGAGGTCGAGATAGGAGGTCGGGATAGGCAGACAGGATAGGAGGTCGGGATATGAGGTTGAGATAGGAGGTCGGGATATGAGGACGGGATAGGAGAACAGGATATGAGGTCGAGATATGAGGACGGGATATGAGGTCGAGATATGAGGACGGGAAATGATGTCGACATAGGAGGACGGGATATGAGGTTGAAATATGAGGACGGAATATGAGGTCGGGATAGGAGGTCGGGATATGAGGTCGGTATATGAGGGCGGGATATGAGAACAGGATATGAGGTCGAGATAGGAGGATGGGATAGGAAGTTGAGATATGAGGACTGGATATGGGGTTGGGATGTGACAACAATATATGAGGATGGGATAAGAAATCAAAAGCTTCCTCCTTTGTTGATTTTCCTCCCCAATAAGGATTAGGAAGGAAAAACCGGGCAACGCCGGGTACTCAGCTAGTATATATATATATATATACTATAAATATATATTTATATATACACACTATATATATATATATATATATATATATATACTTTTATTTATATATATATATATATATATATATATATATATATATATACTTGTATGCATATATACAATATTTTTGGCATGCTGTGATACATAAATTTTTTACATATTCTTGATGGCGACTGTAATTTACGCACTACATGCATGTAGACAGTGATTGTATCCAGGACGCTGTTGACGCTTCGCTCCCTTATTCTCAGACCTTTCTTCTGGTTTTCAGCATTCCAGCCACAGCGAGTTAAGGACATTACGGAAAGGCTTATCGCCGTACCACTCAGAATCGCAGCTGTCATCGCTTTCTCAGTACCCGGAGCCCCTGCAGAACGTGAGTACCCCCCCCCCCTTCATTTATGGTGACAAGTCCAAGATGTGTGTATACTGCAGGAAAAAGACGGATCCCCATTCTCTCCTGTATCAAGATGAATATTTATAAGCGGATACAATAGAGGGGGATTTATGCCCCTAAATAGAGGAAGGGCATGAATATTTATAACACTTGATCCCCCCAGGCCTACCTCATTTGCAGCTTGAGAATGTATATGATATCATCTGGTTTATTGTTGGGGAAGATGGGGTTTATAAATGGTTCCCATGTATTGTCACATCCAGAAATATATTCTAATGGTGGGGAATTCATACGGCGACTGCGGTCAGCTATGGAGAGAAGTATAGGTATATTCTTGTATATAGGAGGCAGTATTATAGTAGTTATATTCTTGTATATAGGAGCAGTATTATAGTAGGTATATTCTTGTATATAGGAGGCAGTATTATAGTAGTTATATTCTTGTATATAGGAGCTGTATTATAGTAGTTATATTCTTGTATATAGGAGCAGTATTATAGTAGTTATATTCTTGTATATAGGAGCAGTATTATAGTAGTTATATTCTTGTATATAGGAGCAGTATTATAGTAGTTATATTCTTGTATATAGGAGCAGTATTATAGTAGTTATATTCTTGTATATAGGAGGCAGTATTATAGTAGTTATATTCCTGTATATAGGAGCAGTATTATAGTAGTTAAATTCTTGTATATAGAGGGCAGTATTATAGGAGTTATATTCTTGTATATAGGAGCAGTATTATAGTAGTTATATTCTTGTATATAGGAGCAGTATTATAGTAGTTATATTCTTATATATAGGAGGCAGTATTATAGTAGTTATATTCTTGTATATAGGAGCAGTATTATAGTAGTTATATTCTTGTGTATAGGGGCAGTATTATAATAGTTATATTCTTGTACATAGGAGCAGTATTATAGTAGTTATATTTTTGTACATAGGAGCAGTATTATAGTAGTTACATTCTTGTATATAGGAGGCAGTATTATAGTAGTTATATTCTTGTATATAGGAGGCAGTATTATAGTAGTTATATTCTGTATATAGGAGCAGTATTATAGTAGTTATATTCTTGTATATAGGAGGCAGTATTATAGTAGTCATATTCTTGTATATAGGAGGCAGTATTATAGTAGTTATATTCTTGTACATAGGAGGCAGTATTATAGTAGTTATATTCTTGTACATAGGAGCAGTATTATAGTAGTTATATTCTTGTATATAGGAGCAGTATTATAGTAGTTATATTCTTGTGTATTGGGGCAGTATTATAGTAGTTATATTCTTGTACATAGGAGCAGTATTATAGTAGTTATATTTTTGTACATAGGAGCAGTATTATAGTAGTTACATTCTTGTATATAGGAGGCAGTATTATACTAGTTATTTTCTTGTATATAGGAGCAGTATTATAGTAGTTATATTCATGTATATAGGAGCAGTATTATAGTAGTTATATTCTTGTATATAGGAGGCAGTATTATAGTAGTTATATTCTTGTATATAGGAGCAGTATTATAGTAGTTATATTCTTGTATATATGGAGCAGTATTATGGTAGTTATATTCTTGTATATAGGAGCAGTATTATAGTAGTTATATTCTTGGATATAGGAGCAGTATTATCGTAGTTATATTCTTGTATATAGGAGCAGTATTATAGTAATTATATTCTTGTATATAGGAGCAGTATTATAGTAGTTATATTCTTGTATATAGGAGCAGTATTATAGTAGTTATATTCTTGTATATATGGAGCAGTATTATGGTAGTTATATTCTTGTATATAGGAGCAGTATTATGGTAGTTATATTCTTGGATATAGGAGCAGTATTATAGTAATTATATTCTTGTATATAGGAGCAGTATTATAGTAATTATATTCTTGTATATAGGAGCAGTATTATAGTAGTTATATTCTTGTATATAGGAGCAGTATTATAGTAGTTATATTCTTGTATATAGGAGCAGTATTATAGTAGTTATATTCTTGTATATAGGAGCAATATTATAGTAGTTATATTCTTGTATATAGGAGCAGTATTATAGTAGTTATATTCTTGTATATAGGAGCAGTATTATAGTAGTTATATTCTTGTACATATGAGGCAGTATTATAGTAGTTATTTTCTTGTATATAGGAGCAGTATTATTGTTGTAATATTCTTGTACATGGGGGCAGTATTATTGTTGTAATATTCTTGTACATAGGGGGCAGTATTATTGTTGTAATATTCTTGTACATGGGGGCAGTATTATTGTTGTAATATTCTTGTACATAGGGGGCAGTATTATATCATACTTGTTATATACAGCAGCTCTAGGAGTCAATCAGCTGTGAGACAGAACAGGCCCCTGTAATGTGCTTCTACAGAATGTATGAGCTGCAGCTGTACTTTATATACCGTGTAATGGTTGGATGTAAGCAGCGGCGTAGTGCTCAGACCGTCTAGCAGAGCTCAGGAGAGCCGTGTACACGTCTGCGTCTCCCATGAGCTCTGTGATAAATACATTAGTTTACTGAGGCTTAACGGGATGAGAACCTGCAATAAATACATAGAACAACACTGCCCCTAGAGGCCAGTTTTCACATTGCTTTAGAACATCTCATAAGAGGATTTTTATATTGAGGATCCCTTGTCATCTGGGCATGCTGGGATTGGTAATTTTGCAACATCTGGAGGGCCACAGTTTGGGGATCACAGGTCCATTTCATAGGAATGTGTTGAAGCACGGTTAGAACATGCAAATTCTATAGCATTGTGTTCCGACCTGAGGCTCTCCAGCTGTTGCAAGCATACAATTCCCACCATACCTTGATAATGGCCTCCAAACAGTGGCTCTCCAGGTGAGACACACCTATCAGGGCATGCTGGGAGTTGTAGTTTTACAACACCTGAAGAGTTTGGGTAACAGATACCCATGTTGTTCCTGGTTAGATTTGTGTCCAGGTACTTAGGGCATGCTAGGAGTTGTAGTGTTACAATTTTATTGTTTTATACCAATATTGCTCCTGATTGCACCAATAGGTAGGATCTTACTTCTCAATAGATAGAGAGGGATTTTGGGGACATTTACATGAGTATCATTTATTCCCCCCTCAATTCTCATAGATCCCTCAACGACTGATCATAGAAACCAAACGCTCCACATGTAGCAGTATAGCTGATCAATCACCATTTATTTTAAAGGGTCACTCTCATTATAACAGATTTTTGTTATTGCACTTATGGTAAATAAATCTTTCTAATGTACTTTGTTTAAAGGGGTACTCCTGTGGAAAAGTTTTTTTTTTTTTTTAAATCAACTGGTGCCAGAACGTTAAACAAATTTGTAAATTATTTCTATTAAAAAAATCTTAATCCTTCCAGTACTTTATAGGGGCTGTATACTACAGAGGAAATGCTTTTCTTTTTGGATTTCTCTTGTCACGACCACAGTGATCTCTGCTGACCTCTGCTGTCCCCATAGCAAATCCCCATAGCAAACCTATGCTGCTCTGGACAGTTCCTAAAATGGACAGCAGAGATCACTGTGGTCGTGACAGAAGAGAAATCCAAAAAGAAAAGCATTTCCTCTGTAGTAAACAGCCCCTAAAATGTACTGGAAGGATTAAGATTGTTTAATAGAAGTAATTTACAAATGTGTTTAATGTTCTGGCACCAGTTTTTTTTTTTTTGATATATACCTTTTTTTTTATAAAATTCTGGCACAGTGGATTAAAAAAAAAAAGTTTTCCACAGGAGTACCCCTTTAAAGAAAGCACATTTCCCCCCCCCCCCCCCCCATCTCTTCCACAGACTTTAAACTCTTGCTGGCCTGGCAGAAGTCCAAAATTAGGAAATGCAGTCTGGAGTGCTGAGGGGTGTGTGCAGCCCTAGGCTGGGTTCACACCACGTTTTGTACTTACTGTTCCCGTATACGGCTGGGGGAGGGGGCGGGGCTTAATCACGGTGCCCGCACTCAGCCGTATTTAATGCATTTCTATGAGCCGACCGGAGTCAACCGCAGCCTCCGGTCAGCTGCGTAGGCAAAAACGCGGTCGACAACGTTTTTGCCTGCGGTCGGAAAACCGCATACGGCCGAAAACGCAGCCGACCGGAGGCTGCAGTTCACTCCGGTCGGCTCATAGACATGCATTAAATACGGTTCCCCTATACGGCAGAGTGCGGGCGCCGCGATTAAGCCCCGCCCCCCCTCCTCCCAGCCGTATACGGGAACCGTAAGCACAAAATGTGGTGTGAACAAAGCCTAAGCCAATCATAGCTCATCTCACACACTGAACTGCTCTGGGCTGTGTGTAGCAGAGTGAGGGAGGAAGTTCTCCCCTGTATGGCTTCAGATGATGTCACGCCTGCTGGGGAACGCCCCTTCCCAGTCTGTGAATCTGACTGAGCAGAAATTACAGAGTAATATCAAGGTAGAAAACTAACAAATAATTTAAAAAAATAAAGGCCGGGGGTGGTTTATCATGATGGGGCAGTGACCTGGGGGGATTTTAACATTTAACAAGATCATGCCAGGTACTCTTTAAAGTTCAAAAGCAAGACGATGATCCAGCACAATTTCAATTCAAACTCAGCTTCGGGATTCAGAAGACACCACGGGATACACATGAAGGTGGTAACTAGAGATGAGCGAACTTACAGTAAATTCTATTTGTCACGAACTTCTCGGCTCGGCAGTTGATGACTTTTCCTGCGTAAATTAGTTCAGCTTTCAGGTGCTCCCGTGGGCTGGAAAAGGTGGATACAGTCCTAGGAGACTCTTTCCTAGGAATGTATCCACCTTTTCCAGCCCACGGGAGCACCTGAAGGCTGAACTAATTTATGCAGGAAAAGTCATCAACTGCCGAGCCGAGAAGTTCGTGACGAAACGAATTTACTGTAAGTTCGCTCATCTCTAGTGGTAACGTCAGACGCGTTTCACTCTTCAAAGTTGTCATCCTGTTTTCGAACATGTTTTTATTTTCTTCAAATTTTTTCATCAGGGTACTGCCCGGATAACATCTGATCCCTCATCCACTCCCCCTGCTGGATATATCCCGGTAGTGCAGAAGCCGGAAGCCGTGGTGCATGCTATGAAGGTAAACTTTTAAATAGTTTTTTTTTTGTGCCAGTGCAGACAATTGGTACACCAAGTTAAAGGGTGGCCTTTCCCAACCAGTGTGCCTCCAGCTGTTGCAAAACTACAACTCCCAGCATGCTCGGACAGCCGTTGGCTGTCCGAGCATGCTGGGAGTTGTAGTTTTGCAACAGCTGGAGGCACACTTGTTGGGAGATCCTGTTATAGGGTGCAAAGGTTTGTTGCACCAGACGGTTAGTGCCGTCGCATAGAAACCTGTTACACGAACACTTGTTTTCTTCTGGACAGGTTCTAGAAGTCCATGAAAACCTAGACAGACAACCTCCGGACAGCTATGAGGAAGACCTGAGCGAGAAGGAGAAGGCCATTGTACGAGAAATGTGCAACGTAAGGACGGATTCTCCGGATTGGGATTTATTTTGGGATTGTTATAGGGACAGATCTAAGGAGAATTATTATAATGGGAGCATAGAGATGTGATCTGACGTTGTTTGCGGACATAGAAAAGGATCGGTCCCATGGCGAAGATCAGAATAAATATAGTGATAAAGCATTTTTAGACTGTCTATTGTCAAAGGGAACCGGTCCCATTGAAAACGCAGTCCGATCAGCAGGAATTATGTGTGAGAGCAGATTGATAAAGTTTTATGGGAAACGGTTCGGGATAACTTGTCATTTATTCATGGAAATCTCCCCATTCTGGGCTAAGCCAGGACTTTCATGTTGGTGACTCCCTTTTTAGACAGACATAGTTTGGTGACACGTTCCTCCCAATACCGCGAATTGCACGTATCGTGTAGTGTTGTGTCCTATGATGCACAATGTGATCCCCCCCCCCGATCACCCCCTGTGTCACTTTATTCTCACCTTCATCTCCAGCTACTTAATCCCTGGTGTCACATTCCCCCCCAATATGCCACTTTATTAGCCCTTCATCACCCCCGTGCCACTACATTCCCCCCCTTCATCACCCTCTGTGCCACTACATTCCCCCCCTTCATCACTCCTGTGCCACTACATTCCCCCCCTTCATCACCCCAATCACCCCCTGTGCCAATTTCATTGTCGCCCTTCATCACCCCCTGTTCCATTACATCCCCCCCTTCATCACCCCCTGTTCCATTACATCCCCCCCCCTTCATCCCCCCCCCCCCCCTTAATCCACCTATGTAACTGCATTCCCCCTCCTTATGTTATTTGGTTCTCCTCTGGCCTCAGTCCGGCTCAGGTGCACGGTCGCGGGTCTCACAAGCGCCATCTTCTCGCTCCACTCCTCAGCGAGATGTCAGATCATGGGCCACATAATAACGGCGACTATCGGCGGCTGCTGCAGGACAACTAATGTGTTGTGGCGCCCAGTTTGGAAAGCCCCCAACTAAGCAGTCCTGTTATCTGTATATAGGAATGCAGTCAATCACTGAGTAGGACCACCCACCTGACTACTGAGTGATCAGAGATTTACATGAAGAAATGACAAGTTAGGCTGCATTCACACCGCGCTTTACAGTTACCGGATCCAGCTGGGAAGTGGGAAAACCGGGCGCTGCCGGACCGTATGTCATGTGAATGATAGTGACTCCTGTCGGCTCATTTTTGCCCCGTATCCGGTTTTCTGATAGGACTGAAAACCCTGGTATGCTGCAGTTGTCAGTCCGGCATGCAAACCGTATACGGGGCAAAAATGAGCCGACAGGAGTCACTATCTGACTCCGGTCGGCTGATTCAAATGAATGACATACGGTCCGGGTCCGGGAGCGCCCGGTTTTCACACTTCCCAGCTGGATCCGGTAACTGCAAAGCGCGGTGTGAATGCCGCCTAACTTGTCATTTATTGAAGTAAATCTCTGATCACTCAGTAGTCAGGTGGGTGGTCCTAATTGACTGCACTCCCGCTGGGATACTGGAGCACCCGGTTTTCACATCCCCCAGCCGGATACGGTCACTGTAACTGCAAAGCGCGGTGTGAATGCCGCCTTATCCTGGAACTTATCCTGTAAACAATATATCAATCTGCTCAGCTCCTCCTGCTCTATAACATGGTGCCGGCAGGCTGGTCCCTTTAAATAGGCGTCATTCTGAGAAGAAATGTTTGCAGAGGCCCACGTGTGTGAGCGCTGAACCATACTTTTACCAACAGCAGTGCCGGGTACTGAAGCGCCGTCCCACCCCATATAGCTGGATCCCCTCTATGGCGACTGCTGCAGAATTCTCTGTTGTGGTGCACAGAAAGAGGCTGTGTAGTAGATGACAAGGTTTAAAGGGGTACTCCACTGGAAAACTTTATTTATTTATTTATTTATTTTTTAATCAACTGGTGCCAGAAAGTTTTTAATCAGATTTGTAAATTACTTCTATTTAAAAATCTTAATCCTTCCAGTACTTAGCTGCTGTATGCTCCACAGAAAGTTCTTTTCTTTTTGAATTTCCTTTCTATCTGACCACAGTGCTCTCTGCTGACACCTCTGTCCATGTCAGGAACTGTCCAGGGTAGGCGCAAATCCCCATAGCAAACCTCTCCTGCTTCGGACAGTTCCTGACATGGACAGAGGTGTCAGCAGAGAGCACTGTGGTCAGACAGAAAGGAAATTCAAAAAAGAAAAGAACTTCCTGTGGAGCAAACAGCTGCTGACAAGTACTGGAAGGAGAAAGTATTTTAAATAGAAGTAATTTACAAATCTGTTTAACTTTCTGGCACCAGTTGATTTAGAAATTTTTTTTTTCAGTGGAGTACCCCTTTAATAACCCTAAATAGAACACGACATCGTACGGGGCTGCCATGCCGGATTGTTTAGCGCTGTTGACGCTTTGGATTCATTTAATCTCAGTGTTTGGGATTCCTGCTCCTCCCGGGACACAGGAACATTATAGCATTGTCATTTATTACCTACACAAACAATCCTGCTGGGAAGATGGCGCTGGAGATGCCGTTCAGGAAACTTCTGGACTTTGTTACAGACTAAGCCTTGATATTTCCGCCCTTTGAGGTTGAATCATACGTTAAAGGGGCACTCCAGCAATTAAAAATATCCCCCTATACACAGAGATCGGACCCAGAATGGAGCCTTGACTCCTGACGCTGCCGCATGCATTATCTATGGGAGTGGTGGAGATACCTGAGTGATGTACTCGGGTATCTCTGGCGCTTCCATAGACAATGCCTGGAGCTAGAGATAGGTTAAAAGGTTTGATCAGTTGGGGTCTGGGTGTTAAGACCATCACCGGTCACCTAAGTCCTGTGTCGCTCGTCGCTGCAAGAGATAGACTCTATAGAAAGACTATGGAGCCCGTCGGCTTCTCAGCATACCATTGGGCCAAATAGTGGGTACAGGGACCCTTTTAAAGCAGTGTTTTCCAAACAGTGTGTCTCCAGCTGTTGCCAAACTACAACTCCCAGCATGCCCGGACAGCCAACGGCTGTCCGGGCATGCTGCGAGTTGTAGTTTGGCAACAGCTGGAGGCACACTGTTTGGAAAACACTGCTTAAGGGCACGTTCCCACTTGGCGTATACGCAGCATATTTCACGCTGCGTAAAATCTGCAGCAGCGGGAAATACGCTGCGTATCCCTCGCTCACCATTCACACAAGGCTTTCTGGCGGCAGCCCTATGCGTGCAGTGAGTTTTGGAGGCGGAGCCGTGTGTCGGTGTGACGCGCGTCTCCGCCTTCAAAACTCACTACAAACATAGGGCTGCCACCGGAAAGCCTTGTGTGAATGGTGAGCGAGGGATACGCAGGGTATTTCCCGCTGCTTCTGCAGATTTTGCGCAGCGTGAAATACGCTGTGTATATGCCAAGTGAGAACATGCCCTTAAAGGGGAACTCTGGTACATAAGTACTTATTCCTTATCCACGGGATCCTGTGCATACGGAATAAGTGTCTGATTGTGGGGGGCTCTGATCGGCAGGACCCCCACTCTCTCTACGCACAAAGCGATCTCCGATCCGTGCTCGGATTACTGTCGACCACCGCATGAAATGGTGTCGACACTCCTCTCCATGTATCTCTATGGGAGAGCCAGGGCTCCGGGCAATCGCCGACCGCTGGGACCCTTATCCCCTATCCATAGGATCCTGTGGATAGGGGATAAGTACTTATGTACCGGAGTTCCTCTGTAAAGACCTGTACAGAACTGCGGGGGAAAAAAAAAAAGCTGCAATACCAGACTCAAACAGATGTGGCGCTGTTTCTGTAAGAAACAAAACATTATAGAAATATTCAAATGTAGCAATCAGAGGGAGGTTCATTGCCATGACTACCACAAAATTGCGACAAATTGAAAGAATTTTTGGGGGAAACTGCAGAAAAACTGACGCACTTTGTGACATTACAGCAACAGTGCATTACATCGAGTGACACGCTGTGGCTCCATTCACTCAAGAGACCCCCGTTCTCCCGACCAGTGGACGGACCCCCCCACTCATCACATACTTATTACCGATCCTGTGGATTATTGTCATTGAACATTTTGCTACAATTTCATGCAGAATTACTGACAAACTCAATGGCAAGAGCGACACCTAGTGGCAAAAAAAATAAAGTCTGGCTGATTCTCGTTGCTCACTGTAGCAGTGTCTAGTCTCAGATTTTCTCTGAATTATCGGAATTTTATGAACATTTTTTTTTTTAAATTCTAAAATAAATAAATTGTATTAATTAATTAAATAAATTAAATACATTTAATAAATAAATTAAATACATTTAATAAATTAATTAAATACATTTAATAAATTAATTAAATACATTTAAATAAAATAAATGTAAATAATTAAATACATTTTATTAATGAATACATTAAAAAAATGTAATTAATAAATAAATGCATTTAATAAATTAGTTAAATAAATTAAATTAATAAATTAATTAAATTAATTAATTACAATTACTATGATGCAAATAAATAATAAAATTACTATGATGCAAATAAATAGAATAAAATTCCTATGATGCAAATAAATAAAATAAAATTACTATGATGCAAGTAAATAAAATAAAATTACTATGATGCAAGTAAATAAAATAAAATTACTATGATGCAAGTAAATAAAATAAAATTACTATGATGCAAATAAATAATAAAATTACTATGATGCAAATTTACTTCTATGTTACAGGTTGTTTGGAGAAAGTTGGGTGACGCGGCGAACTCCAAGCCTTCCATCCGGCAGCATCTTTCGGGAAACCAGTTCAAGGGACCCTTGTAAGACGCCGTGTTCGGAGCTGAAGGAGTCAGAGGCACTTGAAATAAAGAACTGCTGTATATATAAGGCGACCGGAGGTCAACCCAGAAGCTGGAGACGCAATACTTTGTATATAGAAGACTTTGTATACAAACACTAGATACATAGAAGGGAACGATATCCCCCCTCCCCCCCATATCGACTGTCTCCTATATAGACCCATGCACGTCCTGCAATAGACCACTATGGGGGGGGGCTCCTCATCCTATGGCACCTTGGTTAACGGACTACAACTCCCAGCAGTGACCATAGGTTGGGCAACCACTTAGACCCATTAGTAGAACACACTGGAATTATAATTTTTGTAACATTTATAATTTTTATTTAATGGGAATAAGAACAAAATTTTAGGATATTTTTGTATAGAACCCGAGGCCCGGCCCCGCTCCCCCGCGCGTTTTATGAACTTTCTATCGGACGATCATTGTAGCTGCTTCATTGATTTCTATTCTGATCAATCTTTGTATTATCGGGGGACAAAAAAAAAAGTGAAAACTTTTCAGGAACTTGTAGATTTTTACCCGATTTCTTTTTATTTTTCTCCTCCTCCTGCTGTATATAAAGTGGACGGATCTCTATTTTGTTACAATGTATTAGATTATGTAGAGGTTGACAGAGAATATATTCGGTTTATGTCGGCATATAAAAACTCCCCATGTATATATGAACGGTCGCGGTTCTTTTTTTTTCCTGTTAGTACGCAGAATGGATGCCGTTTGTCTATTGGCTGGAAACTCGTCATGTGGGTCACACGCTATACCGCGCTGGTGCGTAAGGAATACAACTATATACACTATGGATATATAAGAAACTAGTGACACTATGGAGGTGTGAGGCATACTGTGCCTTATTCCTGAGAGGTGTCCCCAACCTGTGGCTAAACTACAACTCCTATCATGTCCTGACAACTAAAAGGCTGTCTAGCAGTTATAAAACTTCAACTCCCATTATGTCCTGACAGCCTTTGGCTGACATAATGGGAGTTGTAGTTTTGCAACAGCTGGAAAGCCTTTTAGTTGTCAGGGCATGATAGGAGTTGTAGTTTAGCAACAGCTGGAGAGCCACAATTTGGGGACACCTCTCGGGAGTAAGGCACAGTATTCCTCACACCTCCATAGTGTCACTAGTTTCTAGTATTTCCATAGTGTATATTGTCTTCCATAATATCGTTGTTTTCTTTATGGCCACACGTGAATTGTCAAAGTTAATATCCCAATACTCAGTGCAGCTAACTGTATAATAAACACATTAAGGATGCGTTCACACGCGCAGATTTTTTAGCGGGTTTACCACTGCGTATTTGAAAGTGGGCGGGCTCTTCTCGGCTGTCCGCAGCAGATTTTATGTGGCGGAATTTACACTGCGGACAGCCGAGAAGAGCCCGCCCACTTTCAAATACGCAGCGGAAAACCTGCTAAAAAATCTGCGCGTGTGAACGTACCCTAACTATTGCCATCATTGAGGCGCAGGACACAACGTACCTCATGCCTCCTCCAACATCACTGGTATATGTGGGATGGGTGAATATCTATAGGAATACACCTAATCCATATACCTTATACATGGACTAGAAACTGATAATATTGGGAGCCTGAGCCTTATGAAAGAATTCGAAGTGGATTCAGCAATTCCCATAAAACATTGATTTTATTTGTGGTTGAACAGCGTAAAATTCTTTTGCAGATAATACTCTCCAGGGCTGTGGAGTCGGTAGATAAATGTTCCGACTCCGTATTAATATGCGAATGTATTTATAAACACTTACAGTTGAATCCAAGAAGCTGTTCCACCAAGTTCTTCTAAGCTCTTCTAGCAGAGAGAGGTAGTTGGGCAGAAGCTGCTGCCTTCTCCTTTTTGTGTGCTGATCTCCTGCTGAAGATAGGGCAGTGGGAGGATCCAGGAAGGGGCATTTATTATAAAACAGGATTTTCCTAGTAGTATCCCATAGTCATGTATAAAGTTTAAGCTAACAATCAGAGTTTACAAGTTTTTATAGCCTTAGCTGAATGGCAGCAGTTTTTCCAATGGTTTACAGCTTCAGTCTTGAACTATTGACCCTCCATTCCCTTCACTTATACAAGTGTCTCTAGTCCTGCAAAACACATATTTCCTTAACCCCTTATCAGTGAGAGGCGAGGTTACCCATGGGTTCCCTGTAACAGCAGAACACAACACTATGGAAAGTATAAGTATTGCCGCTCCTAATTGTGCGTTGCGTGCCATATAGTGAAGCACATGAAAAGCATGCTTCTTCACGGTCACTTAACGTGTTCGTATTGCGGTTACGTGAGGCACTGCATGCATTGGTCTTTATTCTTACAGTAGGGAAGTCATTAATTATAACTTTTTGTGAATTGGGACATTTAAACTTGCTTTTTTTTTATTCCAATCTAAATTTAGTAGGATTCGGAGTCGGTGCATTGTTTACTGACTCCGACTCCAGGTACCCAAAATTTTGTCCGACTCCTCGACTCCGACTCCACAGCCCTGGTACTCACAGCACACCACCTAACCAGTGATACACAGAAACATGGACGCTCGAAACGCGTCCATGTTGCTGTGTATCACTGGTTAGGGGGTGTGCTGTGAGTACTATCTGCAAAAGATTTTTATGCTGTTCAACCACGAATAAAATCGATGTTTTATGGGAAATGCTGGATCCACTTCGAATTCTTTCATATACTACGTATCAAGCTGGGCCAAGCTGAGGATCCGTGCAAAACCATTGGGATGTGAGCTGAAGATTTTCTTTTCGTTTCATTGCAATTTAGCCTGGGCCTTATACATTACCAGTTATTGACAACCCCCCAGTGTATATATGGAGTTGGACATGCGGACGACATGAGGTGGACTACACGAGGGGAGAATGCCTGCCGCATGCTTCCCTCGTGTAGTCCACCTCATGAGGTGGACATGTGGATGACATGAGGGGGGGGGGGGACATGCGGACAACATGATGTACATAAGGTGGGGGGCATGCAGCAGACATAAGGTACACAAGGTGGACATGTGGATGACATGAGGGGGCTATGCAGCAGACAACATGAAGGGGCATGGGGCAAACATGAAGTACACACAAGGTGGACATGGAGGCGACATATGGGGGGGCATACAGAACACATATGGTGGACATGCGGACGACATGATGTACACATAAGGGGGACGACATGAGGGGGTATGCAGCAGACATGAGGTGGACATGTGGATGATATAAGGGTGGGCTTGAAGCAGACATGAGAAACACAGGTGGGCATGTGAATGACATGAGGTGGACACGCAAACAACATGACGTACACATGATGTGGACTACATGAGGGCAGCATGCGGCAGACATGGAGTTCACATGAGGTGAACATGTGGATGACATGAGGGGAGGGCATTCAGAAGACATGAGGGGGCATGCGGACAGCATGATGTACAAATGAGGTGCACGACATGAAGGGGGCATACAGCAGACATAAGGTACACAAGGTGGACATGAGGGGGCTATGCAGCAGACGACATAATGTACACGAGGTGGACATGTAGACAACATGAAGGGGCATGCGGCAGACATGAGGTGGACATGTAGACAACATGAAGGGGCATGCGGCAGACACGAGGTGGACATGTAGACAACATGAAGGGGCATGCGGCAGACATGAGGTGGACATGGAGACAACATGATGTACACATACGGTGGACAACGTGAGGGGGTATGCAGCAGACATGAGGTGGACATGTGGATGATATAAGGGGGGGGGGGGGTGGCATGCAGCAGACATGAGAAACACATGATGTGGAGGAGTTGGACATGAGAGATAGACACTTCTGACCGTGATGGACATGTTATGGATTTATCTGTCTATTTCAGTCAGATTTATTTTACTGACAGAACAAATACGGCTCTTTTGTGGTGCCCATCTGCCATATGTGTTGGGAAATCTGATGTACACGGCAAATGTATCCATATACACCAACCACCCAATGGAGGCCAAAGGTATGTCATTCTGCCCTATGTTCAGGTGGTTTCTATCAGGTTTGTGCTTTCCTGCTGGATGGAATAGTAAAAAATGTCGGCTTTCTGTACAAAAACGTAATTTATTTTTAACAGGATGCAAAAGCGTGAAGTGACCCTGGCCTCAAGAGAATATATCCCCCCCCCCCCCCCAGGCGTTCCTCACACTAGAGGCACAAGGTATATGGTACCTCAGGAGAATATCCCCCCTAACCCCCCCAGGCGTTCCTCACACTAGAGGCACAAGGTATACGGTACCTCAGGAGAATATCCCCCCTCCTCCCAGGCGTTCCTCACACTAGAGGCACAAGGTATACGGTACCTCAGGAGAATATCCCCCCTCCTCCCAGGCGTTCCTCACACTAGAGGCACAAGGTATATGGTACCTCAGGAGAATATCCCCCCCCCAGGTGTTCCTCACACTAGAGACACTAGAGGCACAAGGTATATGGTATCTCAGGAGAATATACCCCCAGGCGTTCCTCACACAAAACCACAAGGTACATGGTGCCTCAGGCCTCACTGATCCGCTTTCTTTTTTGCAAAGAGACTGTAACAAGGATAAAATATAAAGTCTTAAGACATTAGTGAGGCCCTGTCAGGTTTCATTGGCATTACAGCCCTGAGCAAAGAATTTCCACTCAGGAGAAAGGTCCCATTGTGCTCGGTCACCAGATCATTTCTTACCGGGAATTTCTGCCACTTGATCGGGTTAAGTGAAACGACCTACATAGAAATGGAAAGAAGGAAGGATGGAGGGTCCGGTAAGACATACAACTATGAATGGGTCTCTTAAAGGTGACCTGCCTGATGTCAGTAAAACATGGGAGGAGATTTATCGAAACCTGTCCAGAGGTATAGTTGCTGAGTTGCCCATAGCAACCAATCAGATCACTTTCTTCATTTTTCACAGGCCTTTTTAGAAATGAAGGAAGTGATCTGATTGATTGCTATGGGCAACTTGTCCTCTTGACAGGTTTTGATAAATCAACCCCATGGTCCTTAAAAGGGGTACTCCGCCCCTAGACATCTTATCACCCATGATCTCTGCTGCGGCATCCCAGACATCCGGTGCATGGAGCAAACTTTGCTCTGTGCCGGATGACTGGTGATGCGGGGCAGAGGCTCGTGAAGTCAAGGCCACGTCCCCTCAATGAAAGTCTATGGGAAGGGGCGTGATGCTGACACGCCCCCTCCCATAGACTTGCATTGAGGGTGTGTGGCCGTGACGTCACGAGCGGGGCATTGCCATGATGTCACGATCCACCGGCCCTGTACCTGATGCTCTAAGCGAATGGCAGGTGCAGCAGGGAGATCACGGGAGTCCGCAGCGGTGGAACCCCGGCGATCAGACATCTTATCCCCTATCCTTTGGATAGGAGATAAGATGTCTAGGGGCAGAGTACCCCTTTAAAGAAGATCTATGGGATGATAATCTGGGGGGCCAGAAGATGTGCATCTGCCCCCTGACTTGGAGTCTTTATGTGAGTGCTCACTGTGAACGATCAAGAGAGTCAGCAGATGGTAGTGACTTGTACGAGGGCATCTACTCTATAAGATCCTATACATGTAGGGACGGCAGAGCTCGAGCAGGTTCCCATTAATGGCACCAGTGGGCATTTGTGAAGGTTAAAGGGGTACTCCACGGGAAAACTATATATATATAAAACTATATATACTATATATATATATTTTTTTTTTTTTTTTTTTTTCCAAATCAACTGCTTCCAGAAAGTTATACAGACTTAATCTTAATCCTTCCAGTACTTATCAGCTGCTGTATGCTCCACAGGAAGTTGAGTAGTTTTTTTCAGTCTGACCACAGTGCTCTCTGCTGACACCTCTGTCCATGTCAGGAACTGTCCAGAACAGGAAAGTATTGCTATGGTGATTTGCTCCTGCTCTGGACAGTTCCTGACACGGACAGAGGTGGCAGCAGAGAGCACTGTGGTCAGACTGAAAAGAGCAACTGAACTTCCTGTGGAGCATACAGCAGCTGATAAGTACTGGAAGGAATAATATTTTTTAATAGAAGTAAATTACAAATATGTTTAACTTTCTGGAACCAGTTGATATGAAAAAATGTGTTTTCCACTGGAGTACCCCTTTATTGGCTTAGGACCCTAAGGCTGTGTTCACATGTCGTGGTTGTGTCGCGGTCACATTCTTTGAAGTGGTTCTCAAATAAAATCTAAAATTAAATTAAATATGGTAGTGTTCCCCAACTTGGAACTCTCTAGCTGTTGCAATTTGCAAAACTACAACTCCCAGCATGTCTGGACAGCCGAAGGCTGTCCGGGCATGCTAGGAGTTGTAGTTTTGCAACAGCTTGAGGCACATCTGCGTTCCCCAGCAGTAGCCGGCACCATATGTGATTTTTTGACTTACAGCTCTGGGCCAGATTTGTTATTGTAAATGGGTGAAAATCCTGGTACAATTTTTCACCTGATCCAATGAAGGGGGTGTGGCTTTGGTTAAGAGGGGCGTGGCCTAATGGCACTAAAATTTTGCTGCCCAGTTCTGTCTCCTGATATGTCGGTTTTATTTCTGTCCATGAATATTATATTATCTATGAATACATCTATGTATGCACACCATGACCACATAGATCTACAATAAAGGGTATAATCCCACTGTAGACCTGATATAAGTGATTACAGTGACTCACAGGTGACGTCTTCTCTGATTGAATTCATTCATTTTCCCTTATCTTCTCCATTCAGCCCAGACGGCCATGATGACTTCTTTCAGCCATGACTACCACTGCAGTGACTAATACCATCATACTGTTATTATATTTAAAAACACTGTAAATGGGGCAAATAATTTCACCATACCATGACCATTACCACTATATAGTGACTGGATAATACTACCATACTGGGGGGGGGGGGGGGGCATGAACTTAATTTTAATAATGGGAGTATACAGGTAATGGGCAGGATTTTACAGTCAGGGGGTGTCAGTGTTGTACAATGCTTAATTCACACACCCCTGACTGTATATTCCAACCCATTACCAGTTATTTACTCCTTTTATTAAAATTAAGATCCACCCCTATGACTATTCCCTGAATTGTCAGACAAACTATAAAACCCTCATATCTCAGGAACGGAATGGCATATTAATGGCATATTAGACCGCTGGGACCCACGTGATCTCTCAAATGTATGCTCCCTATACGCCCCCTCCCCATACAGTTCTATGGGAGAGGCGGGGAGGCATGAACGCTGCCTCCCCGCCTCTCCCATAGAGATACACGGAGGGGGAGCCGTGGCCCCGTGCAGGAGATTCCCAGCGGTCAGACCCCCCCCCCCCCGCGATCAGACACTTATCCCCATTATGTGGATAGGGGATAAGTAGATTTTTATGCTTACCGTAAAATCTCTCGGAAAATCCACTGAGGGACACAGAGACCGTGGGTATATGCTGCTGCCACCAGGAGGCTGACACTAGGAAACAAAAAGAAAATCGGCCCCTCCTTGCAGGATATACCCCGCCTACAGACTCTGAGCTAATCAGTTTAGTCCCATAGCAGTAGGAGAGGACCGACAGGGAAAGAAAAAAAACCAGCATCTGTCCGAGGAAACCACAGACAAAAAATAATCTAACCAACCCTCGGACAGGCAACCGAACCAAAGACACCAGAACAAATGGGTGGGTGCTGTGTCCCCCCAATGGATCCATCGAGAAAGTTTCTCGTTCGGCTCCATTGGGGGAAACAGATCGTGGGATGTACCAAAGCAGTATCCGGGGTGGGAGAGAACCCAAACAACTCAGGTGGAAGGCTGGGCCACAGCCGCCTGCAACACCTTGCAACCCAAACCAGCGTCAGCAGACACAAAAGTGTGCACCTGATCAAATTTTGTAAAAGTGTGCAAGGATGACCAGGTGGCCCGCCTTACAGACTTGTTGCGGAGAGCCCAGGAGGCCCCGATGGAACAAGTGGAATGAGCTGAGACCCGGAAAGGCGAAGTCTTCTCTTTGCAGCGGTAAGCTTCCGAGATGGCAGAACAGATCCACCCCAAAATGGTCTCCTTGGAAGCAGGAAGTCCCTTACGACGACCCTCCATAAGCACAAAGAAAGAGTTACACTCACTGATGGATGAAGTGACCAAAAGGTAAAGCCGAACAGCCCGTACCAATTCAAGACAATGAAGCAACCGTTCCCTGTGATGGGATGGAGCTGGACGGGAGGACGATATCCTCATCTTAAGTGAAAGGTGGAGACCACCTTAGGCAAAAATGAGGGACCAGACAGAAAACAACTTTGTCCTGGTGCAAGACCAGGTTGGGGGAATGGCAGGAGAGAGACGCCAGCTTTGAAACTCTCCAGATGGAAGTGACCAAAATGAGAAAGGCCACCTTCCAGGAAAGGACGAGCAGAGAAATGTCCCAGAGAGGCTTGAAGGGAGTACCCTGCAAAACACAGAGAACCAGATTCAGATCCCACAGGGGAGTAGGGGGATCTATACGGCAGAGCCGCATAAGCAACACCCTGCAGAAAAGTGCGGATGTGAGGGTCAGACGCCAGGGAGCGCTGAAAGAGAATGGAAAGAGCCGACGGGAACTGAGAGCCAAGCGTTGTTCCAGCCCAGACTGCAAAAAGGAAAGAAGGCATGGAAGGAAGAAAACAACTGGTGAGAAGGATTGAGACTCACACCATCGAACTTAGGACTGATCATTGTGCGGATCACCTGGGGAGAGAACCCCCTGGCCCTTAGAACCGTGATTTCAACCGCCACGCCGTCAAATGCAGTGACAGTAAATTGGGGTGGCAAAGAGGACCCTGAGAGAGCAGCTCGGGAAGAACTGGGAGGCGCAGTTGTACGCCGGCCACTAGGCGAACCATGTCGGCGTACCACGCGTACCTGGGCCAGTCTGGAGCCACGAGAATGGCGGGGACAGCCTCCGCTTTGAGTTTCCTCAGGACCCTGGGAAGGAGAGGAAGAGGAGAGAAGAGATAGGAGGATGAGGTGCAACCAGGAGATCACTAAGGCGTCTACGGCCAGAGGGTCGCGGGACTTTGAGACAAAGCGAGGTACTTTCTGTTTGTAGCGAGAGGTCTACGTCTGGAGTGCCCCAGAGGTTGCAGATATCCGCAAACACCTCTGGATGAAGAGATCACTCGCTGCGGCCAGCCGAGGAATGACTGGGGAAATCCGCCTCCCAATTGTCCACCCCCAGATGTGAATCGCCGAGATGGAGGGAACTCTGAGTTTCGCCCAGAGAAAGATCCTGGAGACATCGGTCAATGCTGCGGTGCTGCTCTGGTGATTGACATATGCCACAGCTGTGGAGTTGTCCGAACAGGAAGGTCCTGGAGAAGTCGCTCCCAATGGAAGAGGCAAAGGTAAATTGCTAGAAGTTCCAGGATGTTAATGGGTAGAAGAGCTTTCTGGGAGGACCAACGGCCCTGGACCGTCTAATCCCTGAAAACTCCTCCCCAACTGCTGAGACTGGCATCCGTTGTGATGACAACACAGGATAGACCGGTGAATCCTGTGAAGGTAAGTGTCTCGGATATCCACCATGGAAAGAAACTCCACTTGATTCATGGATGCCACCACAGAACGGAGTAGGTTGAGGAGCTTCAGATCCAGGATCGGGTGGACAGAACCCCCTTTTTTGGGGACGACGAACAAGTTTGAATAGAACCCAGAAAAACGCTCCTTGGGAGGAACTGGGACGATCACTCCCTGAGCGAGAAGGGTCCGAAGTGTGCCCCGAAAAGCCGCTGCCAAGGAAATAGAACGAGGCGGTCAGGATCTAAAAAAAAACGGTCCTTTGGAATGGAAGCAAACTCGATCCGATAGCTGTCAGAAACAACATCTCAAACCCAAGAGTCCTGCACTTGTGCAATCCAAACATCACGAAACAGGGACAAACGACCTCCCACCCAAAATGAATTTCCGGGTGGGGGCATCCCTTCAGGCGGAGGGAGGCTAACGGGTGCCCGACTTGGCCGCAAAGCAGCCTGAACGATTATCCGACTTCCAGGAAGGGCGAGCCTTGAAGGAAGTAGCCTTCATATCCTGTGAGGGCGCCGGCCTGGCTGCCCGACCGAAGTGAAAGGACCGAAAAAGGAGGTAGACTTCCTGCGGGAATGGATACGGCGAGACTTGATCAACAGTAATAAGGAGCTCTTACCTCCAGCAGCCTCGGAGATAATCTCATCCAGGCGTTTTCTGAAGAGCCGGGTCCCAGAGAAAGGAAGCTCAGTGAGATTTCTTGGAAGCGGCATCGGCGTCCCAGGCCTTGAGCCACATGGAGCAACGAATCGCCACCAAGTGACCCGTGGCAAAAGCCTTACAATGGGCAGACTGCAAGGAAGCAGAGCACAAGTAGTCTCCGGCATTGGAGAGTTGAAAAGCAAGATCCACCAATTCCTCCGAAGGGGCCCCAGATAAGATGCCCTGGCGGAGTTGGGAAGCCCAAACAAATAGGGCTTTTGACATCCAAGCCAAAGCGAAACCGGGAAGCAAAGCTGAACCCGCCGCTTCAAAGGGGAACTTGGCCAGATTGTCGATTCTCTTGTCCGCCAAAGGAAGAGTAGTCGATTGACAGGCGGGAAACAGGAGGATCCACAGCCGGTGGCGTTGTCCACTTCACAATCAAGTCCTGGGAAATGGAAACTGCACCTGAACCTTCTTAGTCCCTTGGAAGCGTTTGCCTGGATGCTTCCATGCCGCTTCCAGTAAGGAGTCAAATTCAGCATGAGAGCTGAATCCCTTAGGAGAGCGACGGAAGGAAACTTCAGGAGCTGGGTCCGAAGTTCCTGGGTCCTCTAGGTGAAAGGTGTCCCTGATAGCTGACACCAAGCTGTCCACCATTTCGGATACGCTGGTTCGGTCCTCTTGATCAGAGGCAGAACCAGACAGCTCATCTTCCAGCTCCCCAGGGGAACAGGAGCGGGTGGAAGCATCCTTAGATGAAGGCAAGGCGGACCTATGACAAACCTGGAGACCTTGTACGGCGACCAGGAACCAGGAGAGCGGTCCCTGGAACAGGAGCGCTGCCGGGATGCCGTTGAGGAGGAGCAAGACCCATGAGGAGAGCGCATGTTCCGAGCTCGGGAGTCCGGAGAAGAGCCAGGAGGGTTCAGGGGAAGGAGAGTGAGCGCATGGAAGATCGCTCCAAGGCAGTCACCAAAGAACGGAAAACCTGCGCATCGGAAATTGACTGGGATAAAGGAGGAAACCCATTCCGGGGGGGGGGGGGGGGGGGGGGAGCAGAGCCCACACGCTCCAGAGGAACATCCTGGGAGTAAGAACCAGGAGGGCAGGGGCATGCAGTGGTGCAGGCGGATTCAGCGGAACAACCAGGCATTTTAGTTTTGCAGCTCACACAAGAGTAATAAGTGACCAGGGCTGCAGTGGCCTGTCTGGAGGGGGGGGGGGGGGGGGGGTCGTATCTGGGTTGGAACATAGATGCAAGTAAAAAAAAGTCAGCAAGAAAAAAGGAGCAGTCTCATCCGGTTTCTGTGCCCCTCAGATGGAGAGGAGAATCAGGCAGTAGCTGAAAGAGCAGTCACTCTTTGCACTTTGATAGGACAATGGGGAGAGAAGGCCTGGGACCCCGCCGAAAAGCCCAGCCGGTGGGAAATGGACAGAGCTACAAGGCCACGATTAAATTAATGACCCCCGACACTCCGGGCGCCTTATACATGCAGGCGGCCGAAAGAGAAAGTAGCTGCCGGATGTGCATGTGCAGCTGATAGGGAGAGCGCAAGACTGAAAACAGCAAGCGGTCGCACAGACTGTTACAGCACACCGCCCGCTATAGGAGGAGAGACTGTGGAGCCAGGGGAATGCACAGAGTGCTGGCCCCGGAGACTGAAACAAAGACCCCGGAATTCAGGATGGCCGAGCAGGGAAAGACTGGTCCCTGAAAAGCTGAGGTACAGCAGAATGGCCACAAAACAGGGGTACTCCAGAGGTTGAGAGCCCTGAAAAAGAAAGACCCCAGGGAAGGGGGGGTAGGGGTTGAGGGAGAGAAGGGGGAAGAAGAATAGTCACCCTGTCCCAGAGAAAACTTACCTACTGAAGTCTTCAGCAAGCTATTATACACCTGCATCATGCCGGGCTGAGACAGAGAGACGAGCAGGGAAGGTAGGGGGACCCAAGGTACAACCCCAGGTGCTGACCGGTGCATAACTATGTCTGTGCCCCTTCATCACATATGGGGGGGGGGACAGAGCGTTATGCTGCTGAACCTCCACCTAAAAACAAGAAAATAAAAAGGAGAAAAAAAAAAAAAAAGCTAAAATACACTTCCCTGAACTTAAAAAATTAAAAAGTAAAAGACCAGGTCTGGAGAGAGCGCCACACCTATGTCTGCCTCCTACAGACACTAAGCTAAAACTGATAACTCAGAGTCTGTAGGCGGGGTAGATGCTGACAGGAGGGGCTGACTTTCTTTTTGTTGCCTAGTGTCAGCAGCATATACCCACGGTCTCTTTGTCCCCCAATAAAGCTGAACAAGAAAAGATGTCCTTTAATTACTCACATCTCCCTTGGAAATGATGCCCCTACTGTAGCCACAAAAACAAAACAAAAAACAATAATACTTACCTATCCTGCTCCTACGTAAGCGGAAATTCAGAAGTGTGAATGGGAGTGCGGAATCCCATAGAAGTCTATGGGCTTTATTTTGATGCAGAATTCCACAAGTGGAAATTTTGCCGTGTGAATAGACCCTTACCGAAACCAAATATATTTGGTCAACTGGCTAAACTCAGGGAGACCATACAAAAGCATAAAACGGCACCGTAACACAATTTGCGATTGTGGTTTGTACAGGTGGGACTTAATGTATTTCACCAGTACGGGGCATGGTCAGGTACCTTACAGAACTTTTGATACATCATAGAGACATATGAGGTTTTATTGGTTGGTGTCCGAGTGTTCAGACCCAACAGCCCAGTAAATCAAAGTGGGAGAAGTGCACGCTTAGCAAATTCTTTCCTGTCTGTCATGTGACCAAGATGGACTAATAATGTAAGACTACGGGACCGTCTCTCTCAGACACAAAGCAGCGAGACAAGCGCACGCCAGCATGGCTCTAGTGACAAGTAACTGTCCCATAAAATCTTCTTTTTTATACCATATTCACACAACTGTAAAGTAGCAGCATTTTAGTATCTGTATTAAGGCCGTATTTAACCCCTACAATGCCATCAGACCAGAGAGGCCAGGTTATAATACAGCTGTAAAACAACCAAAACACACTGGGCAGCTTTGCTATAGTGAGTTATTTTTAAAGAAAAAAATAAAAAAAATTATATATATATTTTATATATTATCTCTATCTGTAAAATATATAATATCTCTCTCATATATATCATATCTATCTCTTATATCTATCTCGCTTTCTCATATCCATCTCTCTATCCATCCAAATAGGACATTTGGCTTTGCCTTTTAGTCTTTGTTTACAAATATTGGTGCAGAATACTGACCCAAAGTGTAGATGTGACCCAGCTTATGTTTGGTAACCCACATACCATTAAGGGTGCATTCACGCTACGTTTCTTTCATACGGTGACCGAATCCAGCTGGGTAAATATCAAAACCAGGCGCTCCCATATCCCAGCCGGACCCGGATCCCATCTCATTAATTTGAATGACCCGACTAGAGTCAGATAGTGACATTTTTCCCTGTATCCACTTCTGTGGCCAGACTGAAAACTGGATACGGAGCAAAAAGGAGCCAACCGGAGTCACTATCTGACTCTGGTCGGCTCATTCAAATGAATGAGATGGGGTCTGGGTCCGTATGAAAGAAACATGGTGTAAATGCAGCCTAAAATGTGGGGACAAAAAAAAAATAAATTTTTTATTATATTATAAATAAATATGTAAATCAGCTCATTACATCACCTTTTCAGGCGATGTTCCCTGGTATCAGCTTGGCTCCAGTTAAGGAATATAAAAAGCTAATCGGGATTAATGCCAAGCCAGAACTCTCTCTCCAGAAGGAAAGAGTACCCATCTGCAGACAGCTGTTTCGGGGTACTTGCCCCTCATCTCAGCCAAGCCAGATCACCCTGCTCTGCACTGACGAGGGGCCTTAGACCAACTAGTTTGTCTAAGGCCCCTCATCTCAGCCAAGCCAGATCACCCTGCTTCGCACTGACAAGGGGCAAGTACCCCGAAACAGCTGTCTGCAGATGGGTACTCTTTCCTTCTGGAGAGAGTTCTGGCTTGGCATTAATCCCGATTAGCTTTTTATATTCCGTAACTGGAGCTAAGCTGATACCAGGGAATATCGCCTGAAAAGGTGATGTAATGAGCTGATTTGCATATTCCCCTACCCAGAATGCCTGCGGAGTGCTTAGTGGCCCTTGAAAGCTCCGTCACACCAGGAGTGGTGAACTCTCCCTGAGTTAAATATTCATCCCGTATAAATAAATATATATATATATAAAAATGCAGTTTTACATATTTTCCTGAACTATGCGCAATGAGGTGCTCTGGCGCCATCTAGTGTTCACTTATTTGTTCACCAATGCATTTTTTTCTTGCATGAATGCATTTTAGGTCCATTAAATATGGCTGGAAGTTCAGGCCTGAATGTGAATGATGACCCAAAATGATGGGTGTGGTTGGGGGCATCAGGACCAAGGTCAGCCCGAGGACTGTGGATTGTAATACAGATGCAAATAAATAAATAAAATCTCTGAAACAGGCCTAAAGTAGTTGTCCAGGATGAAATCAATAGGACTGTTGTCTTCCAAGCACATCAATCCTATCCACAGGTGTCTTATTGTAACTCCCCTCTACTGAATATGAACGGACATTCTACCGTTGAACAAGGGTGGCGCTGTTTTAGGAAGAAAAGGCCACGTCTTTCTACAATCTGTACAACCAGTTTATAAAGGTATAAAGAAAACACTTGTCCGTTCACACAGATTTTCATCGTTTTTGTTGTTTTTTTTTAATTCACTATTTCTAGGCGACACGTACAGCGGAGGATCTTGCTGAGCGGTTACAATTAAACTTTCTTTTTACATTAAAAAATATTTACAAAACATTTGTAAAACTTTCAAAATTTCCTCTAACAAAAAAAAAAAAAAAAGTCAAACGCAAAACAAATGCGCAAATCTTTGCTTTAACTATTAGTGAAAATGTTTTTTTTTATTATTTTTATTTTTTTTTAATTCTTTTAAGGTTTTAGCTCGGCCAATATGGCCCTCACATTATAAAGCCGAAATCAGGACTGGATTTCAGTGTATATCGCAGAGGAGGGAGCCGCTGATAATGCGCCAACAGGCGGCTTCCATATACTGTAGGACAGTGGTCTCCAACCTGCGGACCTCCAGATGTTGCAAAACTACAATTCCCAGCATGCCCGGACAGCCGTTGGCTGTCCGGGCATGCTGGGAGTTGTAGTTTTGCAACATCTGGAGGTCCGCAAGTTGGAGACCACTGCTGTAGGATATCTGCCAGGCACATTGTAACAATACAGACATTCAGTGCCAGGTTAGGGACCCAGACTTGGCAAAAAAAAGGGGCAGAGATCGCAATGTAGTTTACGAATTCGTGGAAGGTAGAACGGGACGTATGCAGCGTTTCAGCCAATCCTTTGCCGTAAGAGTTCACGCTGTGGGTCACGCTATCTCATCCAGGCGGAGCGTCCGAGTCCTGCGACAGGCGGCATGCCAGGTGGTGGAATAGGGGGAGGGACGGGAGGTTGGGCACCAGGTGGCACTGCAGGAGGGGGATAGTTTGCTGGTGGCAAACCAATTCCTGGAGGTGGGTGGTTGGGGACAGAATGGGAAGGGGGCAGTCTAGGTGGCGGGAAATTTGGATTGTAAGCAGGTGGTGGTGGAGGATACACGGAAGTAGGAGGGGGGAGGTTAGGAGGGGGGAACGTAGAAGGAGGTGGGGGCGGCGGCACATTTGGCGGAGGATTAGGTGGATACACATGGGGATGGTACCCTATATGAGACGGAGGACCGTAGGCGGGCGGCAGGTTCCCATAGGCAGGTGCTTCGGTCTTCATCATTGACTGCAGGCTCTGGTAGCCCTCCCCAGACATGTAAGAGTTGGTTGTAGACATCCCGGTGATGTAACTGGAAGGAGGCGGAGGCGGCCGGTGCGGCAGAGGGGGCGGCTGATGAACCGCGGAAGGGTGAGTTGGCGGAGGAATAGGGAGCTTGGACAAGTCTGCAGCATCGGGGAGGCTGACGGGATCTCCTTCCCCTGGAGCGAGAGCCGGGGCCACAGGTTTTCTCTCTATCACACAGAAATGAAAAGGCATGAAAACTAATAAAGGGCGGCAGGAGACGAGGGATCTAGGTCACCATTATAAACTGATTCACAGTAGGATGGATCCATCTGACGTAAAGACAAGCAGTGCTTCCTAACCAGGGGGCCTCCAGCTGTTGCAAAGCTACAACTCTCAGCATGCCCTGACAGCCAACAGCTGTCCGGACATGCTGGGAGTTGTAGTTTTTCAACAGCTGGGGGCACACTGGTTGGGAAACACTGAGCAAAAAAGGTATGGTGGCTTGTATTTATTGTTTCACCTATAAGCCACGCTGAATGAATGAGAGTGCATGAATAAATACAATAAATAAAAATAATAATAATAATAATAATAATATTAATAGTAATTAGAGATGAGCGAACTTTCACTAAATTCGATTCGTCACGAACTTCTCGGCTCGGCAGTTGATGACTTTTCCTGCATAAATTAGTTCAGCTTTCAGGTGCTCTGGTGGGCTGGAAAAGGTGGATACAGTCCTAGGAGACTCTTTCCTAGGACTGTATACACCTAATCAACTGCCGAGCCGAGAAGTTCGTGACGAATTGAATTTACTGCAAGTTCACTCATCTCTAATAATAATATTAATAGTAATAATATTAATACAAATAATCACAAGAACCCAACTTTACACCAAAAACAGAACAAAAATCTGAATAATAGGCTTTACCTGTTGGGGTGATGACAGGAGGAAGAGGAGGGTGCGAAGCTTCAACTTTAGGGATTTTAGTCAGTGGTTCTGTAAAAAGAGACAGTGTGAACATTAAAGCGCCATTACGAACATAAGATGAAATTCACTGCTAAAACAGACTGTGTCTAGGGACTCTATGGACTTCTAAGGGGATTTTCATTGATTTAATAGCAGCAATGCTTTTAGGCTGGGTTCATATTGCAGATTCTACTGTTGCAAATATTCCAGCTGGAGAATCCGAGGGTGACCAACTGGTGCCAGAAAGTTTAACAGATTTGTAAATTACTTCTATGTAAATATCTTAATCCCTCCAGTACTTAGCTGCTGTATGCTTCAGAGGAAGTCATGTAGTTCTTTCCAGTCTGACCACAGTGCTCTCTGCTGACACCTCTGTCCATGTCAGGAACTGTCCAGAGCAGGAGAGGTTTGCTGTGGGGATTTGCTCCTACTCAGGACAATTCCTGACATGGACAGAGGTGTCAGCAGAGAGCACTGTGGTCAGACTGAAAAGAACAACTTCACTTCCTCTGGAGCATATAGCAGCTGATAAGTACTGGAAGGATAAAGTTTTTTAAATAGAAGTAATAAACAAATCTGTATAACTTTCTGCCACCAGTTGATTTGAATTTTCCTTTCCCCTCCAGAGTACCCCTTTAAAGTCATGCAGTGGGTCTGGTGCTGCATTTTTTTTGTTTTTCAATTGTTCTGCTCCTCTACACTATAGACAGGCAAAGAGAAATTCCTGGCAAATCCTAAAGAAATCCACAGCATATTAGAAATACTGCAAAACTGAAAATCTGCAGCATTTCTAAAACCTCCATTCTCCTACTTTAGTGCAGATTTTCAGCGCAGATCAGACAGCTGTTAAGCCTGGGGAAATGCAGAAACCTACCTTGTGTTTTCCCCTCTTCTTTAGGTGACGTTGGCTGAAAAAAAAAAAAAAAGATAAATCATTACTTCTAAATGTAGAAGGCAGAGTATATAGCAGCACTCTTAAGAGCAACAATGGAGGAGGAGTACATGCTTTAAAATGTGGAAGGTCTCCAAAAAGTAAAAAACAAATGCAGTTATTGATCTCTTCTATTCTGGAGGCTGCTGATTGGTTAGATCTATGGATTCTTCTGGATGTGTTCTGATATTTTCACACCATGATGTCATATGTCACCACTTACCTCCTGACACATATGGCAAACGCATCAATAGACACAGCCTCCTGTCGGCCTCCGGGTGGCTTCCATGTATTTGATGGATAGAATAATTTAGATCACCACACTGTTCTATAAAGCAGGATTAAAGGGGTACTTCGCCCCTAGACATCTTATCCCCTATCCAAAGGATAGGGGATAAGATGTCCGATCGTGGGGTTCTTGCCGCTGGGGACCCCCTTGATCTTCCTGCTGCATCTAGCGTTCATTTAGAGAGTCAGGTGCAGCGCCGGAGGCTCGGGAAATCACGGCCACGCCCCGCTCGTGATGTCACGCCCCCTCAATGCAAGTCTCTGGGAGGGGGCGTGAAACGCCCCCTCCCAGAGACTTGCATTGAGGGGGCGTGGTCATGACGTCACAAGCCTTTGCCCCGCATCGCCAGTCATGGCCCAGAGCGAAGCTCAGAGCCCAGGGCGAAGCTCAGAGCCCAGGGCGAAGCTCAGAGCCCAGGGCGAAGCTCAGAGCCCAGGGCGAAGCTCAGAGCCCAGGGCGAAGCTCAGAGCCCAGGGCGAAGCTCAGAGCCCAGGGCGAAGCTCAGAGCCCAGGGCGAAGCTCAGAGCCCAGGGCGAAGCTCAGAGCCCAGGGCGAAGCTCGCTCCATGCACCGGATGTCTGGGGTGCCACAGTCAATTCAGGATGGGGGCCCCAGTGGCGGGACCCCCACCGTTCAGACATCTTAACTCCTATCCTTTGGATAGGTGATAAGGCCAAGGGCAGAGTACCCCTTTAAGTATTAAATTTAAAAAAAATTATAATTTATATTTTAAAATGTGAGGCTATTTGCGACAGTGGGCATTGCCATATCTGTACAGCTGAGGTATACGTTGGAGGGTTCAGCAGTGTATGCCCCCACCAGACACTGCAAAAATGAATGAGAAAATAACCTTTGCGACATACCTGCCATATTTGGGTCACATAAGATGTACAGTAAATGACTAACAGGCTACAATCCACATTAGATCTGTGTGCGGACTCCTTCCTACACAAGTAAATGGACATTAGAAAGTGACCGCAGCGTTTTCAGACGGCACCACGTACCAGCGCTCTCTTGGTTTGCTTCGGAGGGCTGGACTGCGGGGATGGTTTCTTACTCTGCTGGCCCCCTGACTGTTGCGGATCTTTCTGTTGCGCTGCCTCCACGATCAGGGACAGCTGGGGCTGAACTGAAGCGATCTGTGCCTGGACCTGAGGGGACTGCTGCTGGACCCCGTGGTGAGGCATTTGCTGCTTGCCTTGAGAATACAGGTCAAGGATCTGATGGCAGATGTCTACGAAACAACAAAATTAGATTTTAGAGATTTTGTCATCCTAACATGATACCAAACTTTGTTTTCTTAAAGGGGTACTCCACTGGAAAAAAAACATTTTTAATCAACTGGTGCCACAAAGTTACAGATTTGTAAATTACTTCAATTAAAAAAAATAAAATCTTAATCCTTCCAGTACTTATCAGCTGCTGTATGATCTACAGGAAGTTCTTTTCTTTTTTTAATTTATTTTCTGTCTGACCACAGTGCTCTCTGCTGACACCTCTGTCCATGTCAGAACTGTCCAGAGCAGGAGAAAATCCCCACAGAAAACCTATCCTGCTCTGGACAGTTCCTGACATGGACAGAGGTGTCAGCAGAGAGCACTATGGTCAGACAAAAGAAATTCAAAAAGAAAAGAATTTACTGTAAATCAAACAGCAGCTGATAAGTATTGGAAGGATTCAGATTTTTTTTTTTAATAGAAGTAATTTACAAATCTAACTTTCTGACACCAGTTGATTTAAAATAAGAATGTTTTCCAGTGGAGTACCTCTTTAACCCCTTCCCATCCAGGCGATTTTATATTTTTTGCTTGCTTACATTTTTTACTCCGCCTCATCATCCCATAAGACTCATGTAATTCCACTTGACAGTCTTACAAAAGGTAAAAAAAATTGAGAATAGAAACATTAAAATAACCAATTTATTCTTTACATCAGTATTGCATACTTGTTGTTTAATAAACATTTTCCTGAATTAAAAAATAAAATAAAGTATAAAATAATTCTTATTAAAATAATTTATCGAGGCCAGCATTACATATGTCGTTCTTAACCCCTTCATGACCCAGCTAATAGTTTTTTTCTGGCTCACGTTTTTTCCTCCTGACCTTCTAAGACCCATAACTTATTTTTCGACTGACAAAGTTGTATTATGACTTATTTTCTGTGTGACGATTTGGACTTTCCACTGATCCAATGTAATACAAAGCCATAAAAAAATTACATGCAGGGCAAAATTGAAAAAAAATATGGAATTGCACAATTTTGTAGGGCAATATTTTTTCAGAGTAAAAAATACAATAAATCTGACATTCCATCTTTATTCTATGGGTCAGTACGATTCCAGTGATCCCAAACTTGAAGAATTTTTGCCATGTGCTGAACCTCTATGCGCGCTCCCTACAGGGATCTCAGGATAGAGAAAGAAGGGCGGATGTGAGCCCAGTCAGGCTTCAGATGTTGCCCCTCCTTCCTCCCTCACACATGCACAGCAGCATGAGCAGCCATGCAGACACAAGATAAGGTATTTAGACTTTTTTTTTTTTTGGGGGGGGGGGGGGGGGGGGGGGGAGGGGAAATCGCAGGGTTAGTGTCAATAAGTCAGGGGCAGATAGAGGGGCAAATTAGGTACAGTTTAGTTCATGATAGGTACTCTAAGGATTTAGGGCATACAGGATGCAAGGGCGCCCTTGGTCTTCACCATGTTAAGGAGAGGTGAAGCATTTTTCATTAGCGCATCTTTCACAGTCCTTATCCAACATTATAATTTTTTGGCCACATCATTTATGACAATTTACTGCACAAATATTTCTAAACCCAGTCGAGTCATGAAATGTCCCACCCTTTCCTATTAGGCTAGGTTCACCCTACAAGTCAACTGGTGCCAGAAAGTTAAAATAGATTTGTAAATTACTTCTATTTATAACAAATCTTAACCCTTACAGTACTTATCAGCTACTTTATACTACAGAAGTTCTTTTCTTTTTTAGAAATTTCTTTCCAGTCTGACCACAGTGCTCTCTGCTGACACCTCTGTCCGTGTCAGGAATTGTCCAGAGCAGGAGAGGTTTGCTATGGGGATTTTCTCCTGCTCTGGACAGTTCCTGACATGGGCAGAGGTGTCAGCAGAGAGCACTGTGGTCAGACTGGAAAGAAATTTCTAAAAATGTCCTAGAATACTGGGATTTAAAAAACAACAAAAATAAATAGGAAAATCCCCTTAATTCCCAGTGTTTTCCAAACAGTTTGTCTCCAGCTGTGGCAAAACTACAACTCCCAGCATGCCCGGACAGGCTTGTGGCAAACTGTTTGCAATGTCCTACACCACAACATTGTCCTACACCACTATGATTAAGATCTACACACTTCACCATTATCTACCTTGGTAGCTCCTTCGTATTGAAGTGGACAGATCATATGGAAGACCACACTAGCAAAAGATTAGTAAAACCAGGGGAGCCCTTCAGCCCATCAGATTACAAAAACATAATTATGGCAGCACAGAGTATTTCAGGAGGTACGTTTGTATATTAATAAAAAGCACAGATTATTTCAGGGGGGGGAAAAAAAAAAAAGGATTTTACATTGAGTACAAAAAAAAAAAAATATTTCTCGTAGCCCTCATTGGGGAACACAGAGACCATGGGTATTATGCTGCTGTCCACTAGGAGACGCTGACACTAGGCAAAAAAGAAGTCGGCTCCTCCCAGCAGGATAACCCCGCCCACAGGCACAGAGCTAATCAGTTGTGTCACAAAGCAGGAGGAGAAGGAGATAAGTCCGAAGGACACCAGAAAGGAACAGGCGGCAACAGAAAACCTGACCAGGAACTGTAAATGTGTGGGTGCTGTGTCCCCCAATGAAGGGTACGAGAAAGATTTTATGGCGAGTAAAAAAAATAAAAAATATTTTTATTTTTTTTTAAATCTCCTTTTCTCGCTCATTGGGGGACAGGAGACCATGGGATGTACCAATGCAGTCCTTGGGGTGGGGAAAACAACCGCCAGAAAAGGGCAGGTCAGGCCAGAGACTGAGCCATATCTCTTCACAGAAGAAATTGGACAAGACCCAGAGGAATCCGGAAAACAACCACCCGAAAACCCACGGAAAACATGAGGGGTGAGCCAGTACCCAAAAGGGAGGAATCGTGCAGACAAGAGAACCCCAATCAGAGATTCTTCTAAGCAAGAGAACGTGGCGAGAAAACGCCAGCTCCTAGGATGGAAACGAGCCGGAAGGCATGAAGAGAGCCCTACTAGGAGGCCAGCTGCAACAGCAAGACTGAAGCAGAGGAGGGAAAAGACAAGAAGAAGGCAGCTGAGCACATCCAGAGGGAAAGAACTCAGAAGGATGCAAACCAGAAGCTGCTGGCAGAGATACAGAGCAAGATCCACATCCAGGCCCGAAAGAAGGTTAGGAGCCCACCGCTGACCACCCAAACCGAGACACAGGTACAAAAACCACAGGCTCAGTGAAATGGCTGTAGTGGCCAGTGCAGGCACTCCGCAAACCTGCCCCTTCCGTCTGTCTCTAGTTGGCTGAGAGCGATACAGCAGGTAGTCTGCGAATTACTACCCCTTGAAAACCACTGAAACTCCACAGAAGGAAAAAAAGGGGGGGGGGAGGGGAGATGGACACCATAACTGTCCGGTGAATGCGGACACTTGGACGTCGTGAAAGAAGCAATCATAGCATGGACTTCCAATTAATGTGGAGTACCAGAGCTGCCCATTAAGGTGTTCACCCACCAGAGGGCTTGAACAGGGGCTTCTGTTTTGCCAAATCAGCAACTTACCAGTGTTCTATCTAGGATCCCTTCAGAGCCATAGCAGATACCACTGAAGAGCAACGTTACGTTACACCACCCATGGCATTGGTAAAGTGGTCACTGCTGCTGTAGAATGTACCTTGTATCAGCAGGAACACAGCCTCTGGACACCCCCAACAGGAAGGGGGGAACCGAAGCTCAGCCGCAAGTGCGGAAGACCGCATGCTCCCCTGGACGATGCAGAGAGCCCAACATACTCGCAGTGAGATCCCTTTGCAACTCCCTCGTGCTGTGGAGTACCAGAACTGCAGCCAACATCGCTCTCTCCATGGGCATTGTGGGGGGTCCATATTACAGCGGTTCACTCACACCTATACTGGAGTACCGGAACTGTAGCCGCGGATACGGCAAACGTCATGCATTCCATGGGAGTCGTAGAGGGTCCATTGTACATTGACATACTGCCAATCACAGGGGAGTGCCGGAACTGCAACTGCGAATGTGGTAGACATCACTCTCTCCACGGGCAAGGTAGAGGGTCCATATGACATCGGTCCACTCACTCTCATAGTGGAGTACTGGAATTGCAGCCGCGGATGCGGCAAACATCACACGCTCCGTTGGAGGCGGAGCGGGTCCATTGTACATTGGCAAAACTCTCACTCACAGTGGAGTGCTGGAACTACAGCTGCTGCAGACGACACGCTAACAATGGGCGCCGTAGAGAGTCCATTTGACACCGGACTAGCCCCATAGAAGCTGCAGAGAGCACATGGCAGGGCACCCATTTCAGCCACCTGGCACAGGTGGCGAGGTAACAGGACTTCAGCTGTGGCAGACTTGGTTTGGGTGACCGGCGGTGAAAACAGGCAGGGTGCCGCCGGGTTACCTGGTAAGTCCCAAGGGACTGTAGGGGTAGAGTGGCGAGCAACATTGACGAGTGTCTCGAAGTCTGGACCTCTCAATAAAACTCCATACCCCAGTAAAATGACCAACAGGTCGCCACGAAAAATGGGCCAAGGCCCGAAACAATCACTCAGAAGCCAGAGGCCAATGGAAAAGCACTGCAATGTCTTTAAGTGGACAGGCAGGATATATCCCACTGCCGCAGGTCACAAGCAGAGAGTCAAGGTGAATTGGTGCACTGAACCTACAGATACTGCTATATCAGGGTGATGGAAGCAAATATCCCTTTAACACAGTCCCCAGAAAGGGGACCTATCAGAAAAATGGCGCATGTACCCGAAGATATTCCCATCACGGGTCAATGCCCAAGGTGCCAGAAGTAAGCTTCCAAATCGGCCCCAGGTCTCAAAAATCCATTTAATATATGGTCCCCAGGTAAGGGGCACATCAGATAAATGGCCTAAGAAAAACTATGCAGCTGCAATAACCACTTTTGGCCACTAGAGGGGGGCTTAACATAGGAGAGAGAACAGTGCTGAACAATTAGCCATTCAGCCACTGGAGGGCGCTGAGCGCCCATGAGAAGCTTTTTTTTCTTTTAAAACAGAAAGAGCAGCCCTATCAGCACAGGAGAAAAGTGCGTGCTGTCTGCGTCCTCCCCCGCGCCCACCAAGGAAGAAGGTATGTGTTAACTCCTGGCGCACCTGTCCAAGAGAAAGACAGTAATGGCGCCATATCAATGGCATCGCAGCCGTGGGCAGATAGTAAAAGCATAGTGGCTGCGGCATGGGGAAAAAAACGGGCCCGGCCACAACCATGCAGGCGGCTGAAAATGAAAGTTAAAACTGCCGCCCAAAGATTCCCCCTCCACCAGGCAAGGCGGCAGCAGAAGTGCGCGGAGCCCTCCATGTGCAGGCTCCGCAGGAAAAGGTGCCGGACTGTATACAATTGAGGAGAAACCTACTCCCGGCAGGCACCCAGGTAACAAGGCTAGAGGCAGCAATACGGGAAAGGGAGAGAGTCCTGTAGAAAGAACCCATAGGCCATGAGGTGCCTTGGACCACCACCGCCATAATGGGCTCAAACCTCGAAAAGGGAGACCCTAGGGAGATAGAGCAAAGGGGGGGGGGGGGGGGGGGGGGGAGTGTAGAAACTCACCCAGACTCCTCCTTATACTCACCCAGGGCTGCTTCAGCCAGCTTATGGCCACACTACATCACGCCAAGCTGCCATAGCGAGGTGGGCAGGGGCAAGTGGGGGACCCGGACACAGGGTACTCCGCCAGGCGCTAGCGATGAGGGGTTTACGGCCCGTACTCTATGCACCGTGCCCCTAGGTCGCATGTGGGAGATCAGGTAGCGCCATGCTCCTGTCTCCCAACCTAGAAAACACAACAAAGGAAAAAGAACCTAACTAGACAATAATAAAAGAAAAGACCAGGTCTGGAGAGTCCTATAGCCCTGTGTCTGCCTCCTACTGACACTAAGCCAAGACTGACTAGCTTAGTGCCTGTGGGCGGGTATATCCTGCTGCGAGGGGCAGACTTCTTTTTTTGCCTAGAGGCAGCAGCATAATACCCACAGTCTCCTGTGTCCCCCAATGACGCGATCGAGAAAAGACTTAGGGTCTATTCACACGGCAGAATTTCCACTTGCAAAATTCCACCTCAAATTAAAGCCCATAGACTTCTACGGGATTCCGCACTCCCATTAACACTTCTGAAAGTCCACAGGCGGAAATTCTGCCGTGTGAATAGACCCTAATGCAATCCTGTTTCCAATACATACACACAACCCTGCAGGTGCCGTACCTTCCAGCACGTCCACGGGCACATCCTGGACAAACTGCTCCCACCACCTTCTGTACGATGGCTTTGAGGTCCATTCCTGGATTTCAAACTTGCACAATCGTCCGGCGAGATACATTACGGCAACGGCTATAATCTCCGGCTCCCACTGCAAGGACAGCGTGGTGCAGAGGCTGCAGACAACACAGGTAATGGCGTAAAGCAAATGAATCACTGAGGGATCATACATGTTATGGGTTAGGTTTTGTATCCCCCTACCTGTCATTAACGAATGTCCATGCCATCTGCACCAACTTCTGGATCTTATTCTTGTCTCCTGTAAGAAAAATAAAAGTGTTTAATTTAGTTCCCTCGTTGGCTCCCAGCACAGGCCCACACGAGGATCCTCCAGGATCTGTACTGTGCACTGCAAATGGGGGGGGGGGGGGGGGGGGGTTAACTACAGAATGGGGGGGCACAAAGTGAGGGCTTACTATGGAGTGGAGGCACTATTACTTGTATAGAGCTTGTATAGAGATGAGGTTGGGTGCTAGAAAAGAGAGAAGCCCAAGATGTTATGCAGAAAAATCATGGCTGGACAAAGTCTTCATGTTGGTCTAAGAAGAAAAGTGAAAATGGACAACTCCATTCAGAGAAGACGTCACTGGATGAAACTGCACTGTAATTACTTATATGGTCTGAAGAGTCTATAGAGCTGGTAGCTACTGCTACTACACCCCTGTATAGCAACAATATTGGTCTGTGCAAAGGTTTTTTATTTACTAACAGTCATTATGTGGTGGTCATGGTGTGGCTGTATTTTTGCCCCTTGTATATTGGTAATACCAGAATAGTGACCCCCAGACCTGCGATGGTCCCGACATACGATCATTTCAACATATGATGGACTCTCAGAGGCCATCGCATGTTGAAGGCAGCATCAACATACGATGCTTTTGTATGTCGGGGCCATCGCATAAACGGCTATCCGGCAGCGCAGACTGCTTCAGCTGTCACCGGATAGCCATTTACGGTGCCCCGTGTGGTCCGTTGACGATCACTTACCTGTCCTCGGGGCTCCGGCGCGTCCTCTTAAGGATCCCCTGCATAGTCAGCGCTCTTCATCGTCATCACGTCGCTGCGCACGCCGTCCCGTCATCCAAAAGGAGCGGCGTGTGTAGCGACGTGATGGCGGCGACGGAGAGCGAGAAAGGCCTTGCTGGAGCGTCGGGGGACCCCCCCCGGGGACGTGGTGACAGCGATGAACGGCAACATCCAGGGCAGCAGTGACGGTCCGGAGTGGCGGGGACACGTGAGTACAACCTCCAATACCAGTGCTCTTCAAACTGCGGACCTCCAGATGTTGCAAAACTACAACTCCCAGCATGCCCGGACAGCCAACGGCATGCTGGGTGTTGTAGTTTTGCAACATCTAGGAGGTCCGCAGGTTGTAGACCACTGTCCTATACTTTACATTGCACGGATCCCTCAACATACGATGGTTTCAACAAACGATGGTCCATTTGGAAAGGATTACCATCATATGTTGAAGGACCACTGTATTATTAAGGACATAATAGAAAAAGCTGAGAGTTCGGGTGGCTACACACTATAATTGATGGTATGCCTTATACCGAATTGCACTATACCTGTAGTGCCAAAAATCTAAGGATAAAAACAGTATTAGGATTCAGACCTCAAGGTATAAGGGTGAACTGGGAATGTAAGTAAGACTGGAGATGTAGCTGGTTGTACAGAATGAATTAGGATTTATTTAGATAAAATATGGCTGCCTATTATCTGAGCAGGGCCCTTGCTACAGATATAATACACACAGTATATAATAAAATGTGATAAAATAAAATATGGTAAAATATAGTTGCATCAAATATGATACATACACAGATAATTCCATCTAGTTTTGTGCCAATATAAATGTCCAGTATATAGGTTTTCAAAGTCTTGTTAAATCCATAAGTTGGAATACACAGTGTGAATAAAGTTGTGAGTGTTGCAGGTATAACACGGGTATTCACCCGGCCTAATATAAGGATATTACCTACGAGTCAGATGAATACTGCGATGTGAAGAGGATATTGCTGGGACTTGCAGTCTTCATGGAAGGTTGCGGTGAGATGGCGACTCTCTTAGCTGTCGGATGGCACGGACGTGTGACTGGCTCCGTAGGTGAGAAGATTCCGGCAGTAGGGGGAATGTGCCCTCCTTAGCAGCTGCGTCCTCTTGTATGGATTTGTATTTTAGGCGCATATCGCACTATAGTGGTCCCCAAACAGGGGGACTGCAGCGCTTGTGAAAGTCAAAGTAAAACCAATGTGGTTGGTTATTGCGCTTACAGACAATGAAATAGATGGTGGTATACTGGTAAACTCTATTGCCACCTGTTTGCCATTATACCACCATCTATTTCATTGTAAGGGCAAAAACCAACCACATTGGTTTTACTTTGACTTTCGCAAGCGCTGCAGTCCCCCTGTTTGGGGACCACTATGGTGCGATACGCGCCCAAGATACAAATCTGTACACAAGGACGCAGCTGCTAAGGGAGGCACATCACCCCTACTGCCGGAATCTTCTCACCTATGGAGCCAGTCACACGTCCGTGCCATCCGACAGCTAAGAGTCGCCATCTCACCGCAACCTTCCAAGAAGACGGCAAGTCCCTGCGATATCATCTTCACATCGCAGTATTCATCTGATTCGCAGGTAATATCCTTATATTAGGCCAGGTGATTACCTGTGCCATACCTGCAATGCTCACAACTTTATTCCCACTGTGTATTCCAACTTATGGATTTAACAAGACTTTAAAAACCTATATATGCGCATTACACTGGTGCCATTATCTGTTTATGTATCATACATCATTTTATGCAACTATATTTTACCATATTTAATTTTATTATATAGTGTATGTACTATATCTGTAGCAAGGGCCCTGCTCACATAATAGGCAGCCATATTTTAACTAAATAAAGCATAATTCATTCTGTACAACTAGCTACATCTCCGGTCTTACTTACATTCCCAGTTCAGACCTTGAGGTCTGAATCCTAATACTGGTTTTATCCGTATGGAGATAATAGTTGGTACCTGTATACTGGTAACTGTATGAAGGGTGGGCACCAAGAAAGATTTCCTCTGGTGCCACCCGCTCCCATCGTTGACCCTTTCCTTTTAAATGGGCACTAATAAATTTTTTAATGCTATTTCACTATTTATGGTAAATAAAAAAATCTTTCTAATGCACTTTGTTTAACCCCTTAAATGGGCACTGTCATGAAAACAAAAAATTGATATGTTGTAGTACTTCAGTACTACAACATATCTCTAATATACTTTAATAAAAAAAAGTGATTTTAAAACAGTTTAAAATCACTTTTAAATTCGGCCACTAGGGGTCGCCCTCCTAGTGGCCGAATGCATTCAGCAGTGACGTCACCACTGAATTTCGACTCGTTGAAGCCTGGCAACGAGTCGAAATTCAATCACTCCTGTGCTCGCTCCCGCCTGTCAATCAGACAGGCGGGAGCGAGCGCTTTGAAGGAAGAAGACGCGCGCAGGCTCGGGGACAAGGTAAAGTATTATGTTCACTGTATTATGTATACTGTTCACCTATACAGTATGCCTCCAGTTCCCCCACTACAACTCCCAGCATGCCCTGGGAGTTTTAGTGGGGAAGCCTGGAGGGACACTGTATAGGTGAACTGAGGGGGAGTGGGTTGAGCGGAGCGCCGGGGGGGGGGGGGGGGTTGCGGGCTGCGCGCTGTGGAGGGAGTACTCTGGGTGAACTAAGAGGGAGGGGGAGTGAGTTGAGTGGCGCGACGGGCCGGGGGCGGGGGGGTTTGCGGGCTGCGCGGCGGGTGATGTGCTCCGGTGTTCACCTATACAGGGTGCCTCCAGTTGTTTCCCCACTACAACTCCCAGCATGCCCTGACAGCCAATAGATGTCAGGGCAAGCTGGGAGTTGCAGTGGGGAAAAAGCTGGAGGCACCCTGTATAGCTGAACTACGGGCGGAAGTGCCGTCCCCAGCAGGTATCAGTGACGTGGTGCCTGCTGGGGAAGTCTGCCTGGTAGTGACCACACTACCAGGCAGACAAAAAAGCATTTTTAATATGTAAAAAAAAAAAATTAAAGGCAGGGAGGGGGTTAGGGATAGATGGGTAATAGGCAGGGACAGAAAAGAAAAAAAGTGATGGTGGGAGCTACCCTTTAAGGACCTGGCGTTTTTCGGTTTTTGCCCTCCTTACCTTTAAAAAAATCACAACTTTAAATTTTGCACCTAAAAATCTCTATTATGGCTTATTTTTTGAGCCACCAATTCTACTTTGTAATGATATCAGTCATTTTACCCAAAAATCTACGGCAAAACGGGAAAAAAAAAATCATTGTGCGACAAAATTGAAAAAATACAGCCATTTTATAATTTTTGGGGGCTTCCGTTTCTACGTAGTAAATTTTTGGGTAAAAATGACACCTTATCTTTATTCTCTAGGTCCATACGGTTAAAATGATACCCTACTTGTATAGGTTTGATTTTGTATTACTTCAGAAAAAAATCATAACTACATGCAGGAAAATTTATACGTTTAAAATTGTCATCTTCTGACCCCTATAACTTTTATTTTTCCGTGTTCAGGGCGCTATGAGGGCTCATTTTTTGCGCCGTGATCTGAAGTTTTTGTCGGTACCATTTTTGCATTGATCTGACTTTTTGATCACTTTTTATTCATCTTTTCATGGTATAAAAAGTGACCAAAAAATGCGCTATTTTGGACTTTGGAATTTTTTTGCGCGTACGCCATTGACCGTGCGGTTTAATTAGCAGTATATTTTTTTTAATTCGGACATTTCCGCATGTGGCGATACCACATATGTTTATTTTAGTTTTTATTTACACTTTTTTTTATTATTGGAAATGCCGGGTGATTCAAACTTTTATTAGGGGAAGGGATAATTCAAAGGGTTAATGATTTTATTTTTTTTTTTTTTATTTTATTAATTTTTTTTTTTTTTTTACACTTTTCTTTTGCAACATTGCATTTACTGATCTTTAACTGTGTTCAATGCATTTCTATAGGGATGCATTGATCAGGGTTTTCGGCAATTGATTGCTCAAGCCTGGATCTCAGGCTTGAAGCATTCAATCGGCGATCGGACTGCAGGAAGAAAGGTAAGAGACCTTCCTCCTGTAGTACAGATGTTCGGGATGCTGCGATTTCACCGCAGCTCCCAGAGCTAACCGGCACTTTTTACTTTCACTTTTAGCCGCGTGGCTCAGCTTTGAGCGCTTTGAGTCTAAAGGGTTAATAGCGCGCGGCACCGCGATCAGTGCCGCGCGCTATTAACCGTGGGTCCTGGCTTCACTATGACGCCAGGCCCGCTGCGATATGATGCGGGGTCACCGTGGGACCCCGCGTTATATCACGGGAGCGGGACCAAGGACGTACTTTTACATCCTTGGTCCTTAAGGCGTTACATTTTTTTTTTTTAAGTTTTCTATGTTTTATTTGTGTTTAAAAAAAGCTGCCACTAGGTGTCTCCCTACTTGTCCAGAGCACATTATCCCCCCTCCCCATCTTTTCCACAGACTTTGGACTCCTGCTGGCCTGGCAAAAGTCCAAAAACAGGAAATGCAGTCTGGAGTGCAGCCTTATCCAATCAAAGCTCATTTCACACTGAACTGCTCTGGGCTGTGTGTAGCAGCGTGAGGGAGGAAGTTCTCCCCTGTATGGCTTCATATGATATCACGCCTGCTGGGGAACGGCCCTTCACAGTCTGTGAATCTGACTGAGCAGAAATTACAGAACAATATCAAGGTAGAAAACTAACAAATAATAAAAATAAAGGCAGGGGGTGGTTTATCATGATGGGGGCAGTGACCTGGGAGGATTATAAAATTTAACAAGATCATGAGAAGTACTCTAGCCTCTTATTAAATTCTCTCTGTATAATATATTGCTATCATGATGTTGCACGGCACCGGAGGAGCACATTATGATGTTCTGCAGTAGATGTGTATTACGATGTTTGGCGTGTACCAGCTGGTGGAATTCTGCACTGTATACTACACTGTGGAAGCTGTAAAAATACCTTTTAGGAGAAAATGGGAGCACTACAAGTTGGTTAGTCGACATTTTACAAATGTGACCTGTACCAGAGCAATTCTAAATGAATAGATAAGCAGCGCACAGATAGCACCGCTCAACTATGTATAATTGTCAGGTTCTAATATCAGATTGTGATGTTTACATAGTTATTTACAGCCATATTAACGAAAATGTTCTCATATTTGTATTATTAGTGCACTTAGTGAGTCTGACAAATCTATAGATCAACAAGAAATGACGTAACACATTACCTTTTAACTGTTTGGCATATCTAAGCAGAAACTGATAGGGATGCTCCACTTGTAGATCAAATTTAATGGTTTGAAGAAGAATCCTCTCTAGGACCATAACCTCTTCCTAGATATAGAAGAGAAACAAAGATTAGAGATTTAGTACGTGCGACATAGTATTGGGATGGTCTTTATTTAGGATTATAGGCAACATGGGGATGGCAGGGCAATGTTTCCAAACCAGGGTGCCTCCAGCTGTTGTGAAACTACAACTCCTAGCATGCCTGGACAGCTATTGGTTGTCTGGGCATGCAGGGAATTGCAGTTTTGCAACAGCTGGAGGAGGCACCCTGGCTGGGTAACACAGCCCTATACGCATGGAAATCACACAAAGCGAGACCAACAGAACAGTAAGTTACTCTTCCCCCCTGCAATTTCCCTTGACTACTTTGTGGGTATAATTCACAAACCATGTTTTATTGTATTCTTTAAAGGGGTACTCCGCTGCTCAGCGTTTGGAACAAACTGTTCCACACACTGGAGCCAGCAGCTCGTGACGTCATAGCCCCGCCTCCTCATGACATCACACCCCACCCCTTAAAGGGGTATTCCAGGCAAAAAAAAATGTTTATATATCAAATGGCTCCGGAAAGTTAAACAGATTTGTAAATTACAGTAAACAAAGAACAAAGGTGCCCTGCACTCACCGCTTAAATCCAGGTAATCCTGCTCCCATCTCGGGTCACGGCTCGAACACGGAGGACATGGACAGTGGAGCGCTCAGAGGCGACTGCCGGCGGTTTCACGCATAGGAATGCGCTTCATCCGGCCTCGTTCAACGAGTGCAGGACACCTTTGTTCTTTGTTTACTGTTATTTGGTGACTGCGGTCTTTATTGTCCTAGCACCTCCGCTGCCAGGGTGGATTTCCAGACTAGCGGGACGCCGTCTCCATCTCGTGGTCTTAGGAGGTTTAAGGTATCGGTGCCACTTCCCTCTTTGTTACTATTAGATTTGTAAATTACTTCTATTAAAAAATCTCAATCCTTCCAATAGTTATTAGCTTCTGAAGTTGAGTTGTTTTCTGTCTAACTGCTTTCTGATGACTCACGTCCCGGGAGCTGTGCAGCTCCTAAGGGGATATTTTCCCATCATGCAAGGGATATTCTCCCATCATGCATAGCTCCCAAGACGTGACATCATCATTGAGCAGTTAGACAGAAAACTTCAGAAGTTAATAATTATTGGAAGGATTAAGATTTTTTTAATAGAAGTAATTTACAAATCTGTTTAACTTTCCGGAGCCAGTTGATATATAAAAAAAAAAAATAAGTTTTTGCCTGGAATACCCCTTTAATGCAAGTCTATGGGAGGTGGCAGGTCGGCCTTTTATAATTGGATTTTGATTATTTTCACCAGATATATAACTCTATTGCCCTCTGAACAGTTCCTTTGTATGCATTATTGTTTATTCTTTTACCTTCCCTTTCTTGTTTCCTATATCCCCTCTTCCCTTTCATACTGTTTTGGAAAATTTTAATACAAATCTTTAATGAGAAAGTTACCCTCCACTTTTACTTCCCCTTTCTGGGACTGAGATATAGGTGACCTAAAGACAGGCCATCAATATCAGATCATCGTGGGTCTGTCTCCCTAAATCCCCACAGTCCTAGGAAAGAGTCTCCTAGGACTGTATCCACCTTTTCCAGCCCACCAGAGCACCTGAAAGCTGAACTAATTTATGCAGGAAAAGTCATCAACTGCCGAGCCGAGAAGTTTGTGACGAATCGAATTTACTGTAAGTTCGCTCATCTCTATTCCTCACCTTTGGATCGTCCCCAAACTGTCCGAACTGGACGTCATTTAGCAAGCCGCGAGCAGTCTTTATGATGTCTTTACATTTCTTAGGAGTTTCTTCCACCTTGCCAGCCAGGAAGAGACAGCAGGCGCCTGTCACCTGGAAGAAATACGACATAAGTCATCATTGATCATGTATAAACATCGCACTGTATAATAGAGCAGGAAATAGTCAACTTACATATCTGGCAAACTGCTTGAAGGAATGGAACATATAGAACCTGTGAAAATATATAATGCCGGTGGCGAGGGTGTCATAGTGTCTGAAGTAAGGGATAAGAAAAATGGAAAATATTCTAGACTTTAGCCACAGCTATATAGACGCCAGGGCTCCTGTGTTAGATGTGGTATAGAGCAGTGGTCTCAAACTGTGGCCCTCCAGATGTTGCAAAACTTCAACTCTCAGCATGCCCGGACAGCCAACGGCTGTCCGGGCATGCTGGGAGTTGATGTTTTGCAACATCTGGAGGGCCACAGTTTGAGACCACTGGTATATAGGATCTGACAATTAAAGGTGTACTCAGGTGAAATTTTTTTAATTTTTTTTTTAAATCAACTGGTGCCAGAAAGTTAAACAGATTTATAAATGACTTCTATTAAAAAATCTTAACCCTTCCTGTACTTATTAGCTGCCGAATACTACAGCGGAAATTCATTTCTTTTTGAGAAACAGAGCTGTCTGCTGACATCACGAGCACAGTGCTCTCTGCTGACATCTCTGTCCATTTTAGGAACTGTCCAGAACAGCATATGTTTGCTATGGAGATTTCCTTTTACTGTGGAGAGTTCTTAAAATGGACAGAGATGTCGGCAGAGAGCTCTGTGTTTCAAACGGAAAAGAATTTTCCTCTGTAGTATTCAGCAGCTAATAAGTACAGGAAGGATTAAGATTTTTGTAATAGAAGTAATTTACAAATCTGTTTAACTTTCTGGCACCAGTTGATTTAAAAAAATAAAAATATAAAGTTTTTCACCAGAGTACCCCTTTAAGTCTCCCAGACCAGTGTCCCCCAACCTGTGGTAATGTTGCAACAATTGGAGAGTCACAGGTTGGTGAACACTCACCTAGACACTGGCTATAAGAACATTTCTTCCAAAGTGTAAGTCCAGGGTTTGGGTCCTGTCCATTCTGCTCAGATCGGTTCAGCGACGCAGTTCATGCTGGGTGGTATAGTTGCCGAGGCAACCGTACGACACAGCCAGTTCTGTGCACAAGACCTTTTCCGATGAACAGGACTTATGTACGGAACTCGCTCAGCATCCTACGGCTGCCTCTGCAACTATACCGTCCAGTGTGAGCTGCGTCTTTCTGATCCGCTCTGTTCAGAAGGGATGGGAGACAATCGCTGGACTTACACTTCAAATCCTGTTTAGAATTAATGTCAATTCTCTAATGTTTAACAAATGTACAAGGGTTTGACCAGGTCCCAGCTCTGCACGTTTGGTCAACAGACACACAGGACCTGGACATTGCCCATGTACAGAGTCTCTTCCCCCCCAAGACTTGTGTGTCGCAACAGTCATCTGGATTTATCAAGTCCTACAACCTTTTTGTTGCTTTCAGTCCTTTCCTTGCTCTCTGGGATTGTAGGACACAGCTGTTTGGAGGCCAGGTATTGTAACACACACTTTATACCAAGGCAGTAGAAACCCTCCCCGGCTTTCTGTTCTAAGACTCACAGAAAAATAAAGTTGCTATAAAGTTCCTGTATACGGTTTCAAGTTAAAAACCGTACGGAACTGTATCGCAAACCGTATGCATTGACTTAACATTGTAAACCGTATGTCAAACGCATCATCCGGTTTAGTCCGCTTTGCGTCATATGGTTTTGTCCGTTTTTTTTCCAGTACCCAAAACTGTACTACCACGTTTTTCTGGTCTGGGTAAAAAAAAATAAAAAAAAAATATAAAACTGTATACGTTTCCCATTGGTAGTTAATGGGAACCGTACAGAACCATATGTGTGCACGGTTCCATCCGGTTTGCACTAGGGATGTCCCGATACTGGTATCTGTATCAGGGCCGATACTAGCCATTTGCATGGTATCGGGACTCTTTTAATGTCCCCGATACCATGCCCGATACCTGGTGCTGCTCTGCTGCCCCGTTCTCCCGTCCGCATCATAGTGTTCCATGGAGGAGCATGTGACACACGTCACTCCGCCTCCTCCCCTGCGCCCAGCGTAATGCTACGCAGGAAGCAGAGTGACGTGTACGTCACATGATCCTCCATAGGACGACACGATGCGGACCGGAGGACGGGAGAACGGAGCAGCAGCACCAGCACTTGACAGAGGAGGTGAGCTGCCTGCAAGGAGGGGGCTGCTATTAATGTCTAAGGGGGGGGGGGGGCCCTGCTGCTGTCTAAGGGGGGGGGGGGCTGCTACTAATGACTGCCAGGGGGCTGCAGCTAATGTCTGCAAGGGGATACTACCTACTATTAAAGGCAATCTTACTACAGAGTCACCTGCACTTACTTGAATTTATAGGTAGATAGTGCAGGTGACCCGGTTTCTATCGCTGCTCACCGCCAATGCAAATTCCCTGTTCTGTCCAATGGAGAAGAGAGAAATCTTGGCTCATACTGCAGCAGCCACCTCCATTGTACACAACAAGGAACCACATATCATACGGTAAACAGCGCCAGAAACCGCGTCACCCTGGTGTCAGATTCCCTTTAAAATATGAGTACTCGTACTTGGTATCAGCGACTACTAGAATTAAAGTATCAGTACTCGGTCTTAAAAAAATGGTATCGGGACATCCCTAGTTTGCACCATACGGTTTTTGACTTTGCACACTTTTTTTCTTGGAATTTCAATCAAACAAGTGAAACTTTATTCAAAATGGACTGAAAAGTTAAAAACGTATACATTTTTTCTTAAAAATCGGATGCAACTGGACATCATTTTTCAAACCGTATACGTTTTTTAACTGTATACAGGTTGAAATTTGTACACACATTTTCATACAGTTTTGAGGAATCCGTTTTTCATCAAAAACCTGACACAGGGACTATATTGCAAAAACGTGGTGTGAATGCAGCCTTAGGCTGATCAAAAACGGACGTCCATACACATTAACACCGTCCAAGCAATGGCCACCCCCAGCGATCTGCTGTAATCCGGAGAGAGACAGGCAGAAAGTGTTCAGTTTCCCTACAGCTCAACCAATGGGAAAATTAAGCATTAAACAGTGACCACTGAAATAACGTTCACGAAACAAAATATATATCGCGCCAAATCAAAATAGTAATAAAGTTGTACAACAACAAGTCGCATAAATATATTGGTTGTGCAACTTAGATGTGATTTGCTGCTGTGCCGATACATTTTGCAGTACAGCCCCGGCCTTACTTTAGAATATTTGATGGGTGAAGGTCGGACTCCCAGCACCCCTGCTGTCAGGCTGGTTAAAGAAATTACAGTGCTAATTTATGCCAATGATGTGCCATAAGCTGTGCTGGTACAAGTAACTGCTGCATTGTCCCATTTAAGTAATCAGGAAAACACTACAGTTGCTTGCGTTGCTGTGAACATTACAAGACTGCAATCGTGGCCGTGTCATGTAACAGGTCTGGGCGAGGCCTTCTTCCTGGTGCCCGGCCTGTTACATTACACTGCCGCTCAGCGTATCACCAGCTAAGGCGGGACATCGCTGCGGCCAGCGATAAGCTCAGCGCACTGTGACATATCCATCCGCAGAATGCAGAAGGAGAACTGGAGATCAATATAGGCGCACCAGGGGAATGGTGGAAAGTAAGTTAAAGGGGTACTCCGGCGCTTAGACATCTTATCCCCTATCCAAAGGATAGGGGATAAGATGCCTGATCGGGGGGGTCCCGCCACTGGGGACCCCCGTGATCTTACACGCCGCACCCCGTTAAATTCAGTCCCCGGAGCGTGTTCGCTCCGGGTCTGATTACTGTCGATCACGGGGCCGGAGCGTTTTGACGTCACGGCTCCGCCCCGTGTGCCGTCAAGCTCCGCCCCCTCAATGAAAGCCTATGGGAGGGGGCGTGACCGCTCCGGCCCCGTGATCGACAGTAATCAGACCCGGAGCGAACACGCTCTGGGGACTGATTTTAGCGGGGTGCGGCGTGCAAGATCACAGGGGTCCCCAGAGGCGGGACCCCCGCGATCAGGCATCTTATCCCCTATCCTTTGGATAGGGGATAAGATGTCTAAGCACCGGAGTACCCCTTTAATGAGTACCCGTCATTTGGAATAACTTTTGACATGTCCTAGCAACATGAAAAAAACTTTGATTGTCAGGGATCTGAGTGTCCAGACCTCCACCGATCAGGAGAACGAGCCGGAAGAAGTCTGCGCTGCTACTCAACCCTCTCCCTGCTCTGTGTCACATGATCGAGACAAGGTCCATAGACTTACCTTAGGAGACACAGAGCCAGGAGAGAATGTGCTAAGGGCAAACGTCTCCTGATCGGTGGAGGCCTGAACACTCAGATCCCCACCGATCCAAACTTTTGACATGTCGCTAGGATATTGGTAGGTGATCATGACACTGCCGACAGGTTCCCTTTAGTTCTAAATCCCATAACTAGTAGTTGTACAAAAAGGATACAGTCCCAGCCTTGTCCCGACATCGAATATAAACCTCGCTCCCTCGCGTCTGTATCGCGCTTCTGTGGCGGGATCCAGGCCTTCCTGCTGAGAAGGTGTATGAGCCAGATCCTTCTTATCCCAATACCAACATGGTTTGGCATGGTCCACAGGACCGGGTGCCACTGAGGGGCTCGAGTTTTCCTTGTTTTCTTTCATTGCTGATGCTTCCAAACATTCAAGTAACCTGGGAATAAAGCAAAACTAGAAATTGATAAATTTACATTAAAGGGGTACTCCTTTGCTCGGCGTTTGGAACAAACTGTTGCGAATGCTGGAGCCGGCGCCAGGAGCTTGCGACATCATAGCCCCGCCCTCATGATGTCACACCCCCTCAATGCAAGTCTATGGGAGGGGGCGTGACGGCTGTCACGCCCCCTCCCATAGACTTGCATTGAGGGGGTGGGGTGTGTCATCATGAGGAGGTGGGGCTATGAGGGCACAAGCTCCCCGCGTTGGCAACAGCATTCGGAACAGTTTGTTTCAAACGCTGAGCAGCGGAGTACCCCTTTAAGACAACTGGGAAGAAGGTCCATAGTATTACTGGCTGATTCTGTAATATGTACATCAACCTCACTCGCCACTTAAAGGGGTACTCCGGTGAAAACCTTTTTTCTTTTAAATCAACTGGTGCCAGAAAGTTAAACATATTTGAAAATTACTTCTATTAAAAAATCTTAACCCTTCCAGTACTTATTAGCTGCTGAATGCTACAGAGGAAATTCCTTTCTTTTTGGAACACTGATGACATCCCGATCACAGTGCTCTCTGCTGACATCTCTGTCCATTTTAGCAACCGTGCATAGCAGATGTGTGCTAAGGGCAGCATGGTGGCTTAATGGTTAGCACTGCTGCCTTGCAGTGCTGGGGACTTGGGTTCAAATCTCACTAAGGACAGCAATAAATAAAGACTTATTATTATTATAATAACGTCAGCAAAGAGCACTGTGCTCGTGATGTCATCAGAGAGAATTCCAAAAATAAAAGAATTTCCTCTGTAGTATTCAGCAGCTAATAAGTACAGGAAGGATTAAGATTTTTTAATAGAAGTAATTTACAGATCTGTTTAACTTTCCGGAGCCAGTTGATTTTAAAGAAAAAAGGTTTTCACCGGAGTACCCCTTTAAAGTGATCTTCTCACTATTAAAACTTAGATGAGCCTGTCTGCCTCCACCAGAGGGTCTCAATAATGCCCCGTACACACAATGGAATTTTTACGCAGAATTCCCACAAAGAAATTATATGCGGAATTCGCCTGCAGCAGCCTCCCATTATTTTCAATGGGATTTTTTTGCGTCAGAAGTTCCATAGTGGAACTACGTGGAATTGGATTCTGTCGAAAGAATTAACATGTTTCTTCTTCCGGTGGAATCCGGCTGGAATAGCCCAGGACTGCACTATAGTCCATTGGACAACACTTATGTAGGTGGCAGTGTTGCTGCATAAGTGCTGACTCTGCGGATCCACTGTGGAAATTCAGCAAGGACATTTCTTGCAGGTAAGATCTCTGCTAGCTGTCAGTGATCAGAAGCATTCTTGAAAACCAAACATGCTATCAGTCAGCTCTGCTACATAGCCGCAGCTTTCCCTAGTTCGTCCGCCGTCACAACTTATCACCCAATCACAGCGCAGCCTCCGGGTTTACACGGCCAGCAAGCAGAGTGCAGCTCCAACTGATTCTGCTCTGCTGTACCTGTTCAGCAGCGAATGTGTTGGAGCCACCCCGCAGCGTACTTACTGAGTATTACCTGCTCGATACAGTCAGCTCTGCTGTACCGGCTTGTATAGAGAGAGTACAGCACCGTGTATAAGGAGACGTTACAGCAGAGGCAACGGTGTACACTGCTTGCTGTATTAAAGGGGCACTACGGTGGAATTTTTAATTTTTTTTAAATCAAATGGTGCCAGAAAGTTAAACAGATTTAATCCTTCCAGTACTTATTAGCTGCTGAATACTGCAGAGGAAATGGTTTTCTTTTTGGAACACAGAGCTCTCTGCTGACATGACCACAGCAGGAGTAGGAGAAAATCCCCATAGCAAACATATGCTGCTCTGGTCAGTTCCTAAAATGGACAGAGATGTCAGCTGAGAGCACTGTGGTCATGATGTCTGCAGAGAGCTCTGTGCTCGTAAGGTCAGCAGAGAGCTCTGTGTTCCAAAAAGAAAACCATTTCCTCTGTAGTATACAGACCCTGATAAGTACTGGAAAGATTAAGATTTTTTAATAGAAGTCATTTACAAATCTGTTTAACTTTCTGGAACTTTCTGACGTCAGCTTCCGGAAAACTGCCAGGACCCCGTACAGGAAATAACGGGGGGTCCCAGCGCTCGAACTCCCTGCGATCCATAACTTATCCCCTGTCCTTGGATAGGGGAACAGTTATTTTTCATTAGCCTACTCTTAATTACAGCAGAGCTGAATGTGTACACCACAGTGCGCTTGGTGAAGTCTTCAGGCTGCGCTATGATTGGCCGATTAGTTATGACGGCAGACGGGCTGCTTACACATACACAGAACAAAGTCCAAAAATGTCATCTCAAATTATTTCACAACACCAGCATGCTGGGAGTTGTAGTTGATTTTGCAGCAGCAGCTGTAGCCACAGGTTGGAGAACATTGTTCTGGAGCAGTGTTTCCCAACCATTGCCCCTCCAGCTGTTGCAAAACTACAACTCCCAGCATGCCCGGACAGCCAACGGCTGTCCGGGCATGCTGGGAGTTGTAGTTTTGCAACAACTGGAGGTGAGCAGAATAAAGATTACTGCTCCGGAGGTAGATTTTCAGATTTTTCAGTCACTGACAGCAAGCAGATATCCTGACAACTGAAAAACAAAAAGTATTTTAGAAAGTTAGAGAGTCCATAGAGATCATATGAGGGTCACATGTCATATAGTTAAGGAAACTAAAGTAGTACTACAAGTACCAGCATACCACAGTCAGAGGATGCTGATACTTGTAGTTCCACTCTAGATGACAGTTAGGGCTTCACACACACACACACACACACACACACACACACACATACACATACATATATATATATATATATATATATATACACAGGGCTCAAGTCCTGCAGGAACACGCAGGAACTGAGTTCCTGCACTTTTTTCACAGTAGGAACACTGTTCCCATTATCAGGAGTTCTGCAGGACCAGCTTTTGAGTGGAAATCTTGGGTGAGTTCCTGCACTTTTTTTCCTAGGACTTGACCCCTGTGTGTGTGTGTGTATATATATATATATATATATATATATATATATATATATATATATATATATAATGTATAGTGAAATGTAAGTGACCGGTATATATCCCCTTGGGTATACAGGATGGCAGGAGGTGCTGTGTACATAGTGCGGTCTGGTGTCATGGCTACCGTGACTACAATGAATGACACTGTAACGGCAGAAGGCGGCGCTGTAGCCCCCAACGACTCACCCGCGGCACCCGGCTCCACTAAGCGGCTTCCGTAGTTAAAAACGGAGAGAAACTACAAGCGTAGCACCGCACCGGCCGCCATCTTGAAAACAGAATGTGCGACGTGACGTCATCACCGGCGGACACGCCTCTCTCTGTACTGACTAAAAAGGCCACGGACCCGCGTCGACCAATCAGGGCCGTTGACGTCACGGAGAGGGGGGCGTGTTTAGCGATGTTGCGCCGCAACCCAACCTGACAGCTGTAGTCTTGTTTAGCTTGACTGGAAAGGTAGGTGATTGGCAGGTGAACTGACCAATGAGAGGCTCCCTAGCTGGTTCACCGTCCAATCGCTGGTGGAGTGATGCTGGGCGCTGGCAGCGGAGAGTTTGGTTGCGCTGGGTTCCTCTCTCTCCATCTCTCCGGCGCTGTACGTCTGTTTCACCACAGCCGGTGACGGGCAGAGAGGCCGCTGCCGTTAGATAGGGTCCCGGGGGGTAAACGGGAGGTAAGTTCTGACTGTCCTCCCGCCCCCCAGCATCACTTCCCCGTGTGTGTTCACTGTACGTCCTGCGCACTGCGGAATAGACCCAAGAGCCGGCACTCTAACCTATATGTCAGTGCCTGTACATACATAGCGGCTTCTGCCCGGTACCGCCTCCTCGTGTACTCTTAACCCTTTAAACACTGGCCCTTTAAATCATGTTCACGGTTGCAAGTCAGTTCACATGATGCGTTTTTGGCTCAGTTTGAATGCATCGTCAATGACGTCCATTCATTTGTATTGAAGGTTACTTTGCAAAAAAAAAACTAATGTGGCGCCACCTGCAGCCATAGTTGGCTACTGCTGTGTGTTGGTATATTGGGTCACATGCATGGGTTAGGGAAGTGGTCTTCGACCTGTGGCTCTCCAGCTGTTGCAAAACTACAACTGCCAGCAACAGGTTGGAGAACATTGTATAGCATTGTGTGAACCTGACCCTTAAAGGGGTACTCTGGTGGAAAACTATTATTATTTATAATAATTATTAATATATATATATATAATATTTTTTTTAATAATATATATATATATATATTAATTATTATTAAAATATATATATTATTATTATTAATAAAATATATATATATTACTATTATTAATAAAATATATTATTATTATTAATAAAATATATATATTATTATTAATAAAATATATATTTATTATTATTAAAATATATATAATATTATTATTAATAAAATATATATATATATATATATATATATATATATATATATATATTTTTTTTTTTTTTTTTTTTTTTTAATCAAGCGGTGCCAGAAAGTTATACTGATTTGTAAATTACTTCTATTTAAATATTTTAATCCTTCCAGTGCTTATCAGCTGCTGTATGCTCCAGAGGAAGTTCTTTTCTTTTTGAATTTCCTTTCTGTCTGACCACAGTGCTCTCTGCTGACACCTCTGTCCATGTCAGGAACTGTCCAAAGTAGGAGCAAATCCCCATAGCAAACCTCTATTGCTCCGGACAGTTCCTGACACGGACAAAGGTGTCAGCAGAGAGCACTGTGGTCAGACAGAAAAGAACTTCCTCTGTAGTATTCAGCAGCTGATAAGTACTGGAAGGATTAAGATTTTTAAATAGAAGTAATTTACAATTCTGTTTAACTTTCTGGCACCAGTTGATTTAAGAAAAAAAAAAATTTCCGGCAGAGTATCCCTTTAAATGTATTTTAACAGGGAGATTTCTCTATAAGGCTGCACACACCACGTTTTTGCAATACAGTTTCCTTATCAGGTTTTTAATGGAAAACGGACTAAACTTTATCAAAATGTGTGTTCAAATTTCAACCCGTATACGGTTTGATGAATGATGTCCGGTTGCATCCGTTTTTTTTCAGAATTGAACGTATACGTTTTTAACTTTTCACTCCATTTTAAATAAAGTTTCACTTGTTTGATTGAAATTCCAAGAAAAAGACTGTGCAAAGTCAAAAACCGGATGGAACCGTACCCACATACAGTTCCCATTGACTCCCATGTTAAAAAAAATAAAAAAAATTTATACGGTTTTTCACCCAACCACAAAATGTGGTAGACTACGGTTTTGGGTAAAAAAAATTGGACAAAACCATATAAGACGCAAAGCTAAACCGGATGATGCGTTTGACATACGGTTTGCAATGTAAAGTCAATGCATATGGTTTTCTATACGGTTCTGTACGGTTACGGGAACTGTATAACAAAAACGTGGTGTGAACCCAGCCTTATTGTTCCTATAGACAGAACAGTAGGTGGCGCTGCTGATCCATCCTTTCCCCCAGTTGGTGTTATTCGTGGACCCTGCACCTTCCCGGCATTGCATGACATAGATGGTGGGTAGCTCAGAAGCAGTGCTGCCTAACCTGCTTTTGAAAAACTACAACTCCCAGCATGTCCCGGCATCATTCTTAAACTTGTAGGTGTCCTGCTGTGACTACTACTACTCCCTACCGTGCCTGACAGTTTGCCCAAACATGTGGCTCTCTAGCTGTCACTGAACTACAACTCCCACCATGCTTGATAGTCTGCAGACAGTATGCTCCAACCTGTAGCTGTTTAGTTGTTACAGAACTACAACTCTCAGCATGCTCTGAAAGCCGGTGGACAACATCCTATAACCTCTAGCTGTTTAGTTGTGGCAGAACTACAACACCCATCATTCCCTGATAGCCTGCGGACATCGTGCCCCCTGGAATGCCCCAACATGTGGTTTTCCAACTATTGCAAAACTACAGCTTCCAGCATGCCACAGTCTGTATTCTTCAGCTTTTGCAGAACTACAACTCCCAGAATGCCCTAACAGCAGTATGGTCCAGCTTGTGGCTCTCTGGCTGCTGCACAACCACAACTCCCAGCATGCCCTGACAACCAGTGGACATCATGGAATTTTTCCCACACAGTGTGCCTACAGCTGTTGCAAAACTACTACACCCAGCATCTGTTGGCTGCCTGTGCATGCTGGGAGTAGTACAGTAAAGGAGCTGCATGACACTACAACACTCAGTGTGGACAGATAGTGGCTGTTAGGGGATGCTGGGAGTTGTAGTTTTGCAACTGCCGGAGGGCCTCAGGCTGTTACATGCTAACTGTTGGGGCATGCTGGGACTTGTAGTTTTGTAACAGATCGGTGATCACTGCACTGGGTCCTCCTTGTTATCATTGTGACATTATGCTGTGGTTTATCCGTGCAGACTATATATTGTTGATCCCTTGGTTTCCAACTGTTGGAGAACTACAACCCTCAGCATGCCCGGACAGCCCAGGCATAACACAGGGATTCAGTTATGCTTAGAATGCTCCTTTAATTTATCTAGGATGGGTCTATTTGATTTTTTCAGTTTTCCCATGGGGTTATTCTGGATAGGGGATGGGTGTAAATAAACCTGTCCGCTCTTTGTGTTCTGCTTAACGCTATCGTGTTGCAATTTTACGTTCCCTTATATTTATTTCTATTTATACAATGAACACGAATGATTGGAATCCTGGAGGTTTACGCAACACTTGGTGGCTCTATGCAGTCTAACGTTACACCGCAAGCTTAACCCCTCAGTGTTTCCCAACTATGTTGTGAGTTGTAATTTTGCAACAGCTGGAGGCACACTGGTTGGAAAACAATGCCGCAGGGCATGACCAACCATTTAGTGGGCACCATGCCGGACTATGGTTTATAAGTGATAGATCAGGGGTATCCCACAGCTAGCCATATGCTGTACTACAGCAATAGAGAAGCCAAGCCCTGTATGACATCCATATGCTTCACTACAGCAATAGAGAAGCCAAGCACTGTATGACATCCGAATGCTTCACTACAGCAATAGAGAAGCCAAGCACTGTATGACATCCGTATGCTTCACTACAGCAATAGAGAAGCCAAGCACTGTATGACATCCGAATGCTTCACTACAGCAATAGAGAAGCCAAGCACTGTATGACATCCGTATGCTTCACTACAGCAATAGAGAAGCCAAGCACTGTATGACATCCGTATGCTTCACTACAGCAATAGAGAAGCCAAGCACTGTATGACATCCGTATGCTTCACTACAGCAATAGAGAAGCCAAGCACTGTATGACATCCGTATGCTTCACTACAGCAATAGAGAAGTCAAGCCCTGTATGACATCCGTATGCTTCACTACAGCAATAGAGAAGTCAAGCCCTGTATGACATCCGTATGCTTCACTACAGCAATAGAGAAGCCAGGCCCTGTGTGACATCCGTATGCTTCACTACAGCTATAGAGAAGCCAAGCCCTGTATGACATCTGTACACTTCACTCCAGCAATAGGGAAGCCCACCCTTGAATGACATCCATATGCTTCACTACAGCTATAGAGCAGCCAAGCCCTGTATGACATCCGTATGCCTCACTACAACAATAGAAAAGCCAAGCCCTGTATGACATCCATATTCTTCACTACAACAGTAGATAAGCCAAGCCCTGTATATTGTATAACATCTGTATGCTTCACTTTAACAATAGAGAAGCCAAGCCCTGTATGACATCCGTATGCCTCACTTCAACAATAGAGAAGCCCAGCCCTGTCTAAGTGGGGTAGATGTGGGATTCCGCTTATGATCTTATCTAGCTGAGGTGAACCCTATTCTAGGAGATAGTTTCCTCTTGGATAAGCGGCGCCTGATGCATATGTTTGCCGCTTATCCACATCTGTTTATGCATTAGCATACACAGCCCAGCCTTGTCTCTAGGACGCACATCTATGTTATGTTCCACGGCCCTTGACCTCTTCACCTTCCCGGTGTCCATACAAAGTAACCTGACAGCCGATCCCCCGTCACGCTCTGCCCGGCTTTGTGCTGCGATCGTGTCTGATATTTAAATAATCTCTTTGTTCGGTTTCCATGGCGCCGGTGACAAAATAATTACACTTTTCCTCGGCGGAGATGATACAGGGGTTCTTATACGGGAGGTGTAAGGAAAACACAAAACGCTGTTTTCTCTTCTAGCAGAACTGACGCAGATCCCGCGACTCGGGCACCACCCCACCCCCCCCCCCTTTATCGCGGCTCGGCCTCCTCCTGTACTTTCTGGATAATTCTTTTTATTTTTTTTATTTTTCCCCCTGGTGGTTTAGTTGCTTGTAATTTTATAGTTTAGTATTGGTGCAGTAGGGTGAGGTTGTGGTGGTACACTGCAGCCAGTCAGAATAAGTAGAGCTGCAGTGTAAAGCAAGGGGGACTTTGTTGAAGGTTCTATAGCAGTGTTTTCCAAAGTGTGTCTCCAGCTGTTGGAAAACTACAACTCCCAGCATGCCCGGACAGCCTTTGGCTGTCCGGGCATGCTGGGAGTTGTAGTTTTCCAACAGCTGGAGACACACTTTGGAAAACACTGTTGTATAGTAAATCTACAGCTGACCCTATGCATTATAGGGGGGGGGGGGGGGCAGCCTGACCGCTTAGATTCCAACATGGCGCTGCCCGTGCTGATAGTTATCTTATGAATTTATTTATAGAGACAGATTAGTACTTCTTGATAATAATTCTTGACTTTTTATTCTAATTTTCTTCTTCTTTGTCTCTCTTTTGCAGGTGCTCCTGAACTTCACATAAGACCCTTCACAGGACATAAAGGTAATGGTCATGTGACACCTCTTATTTCCCATTAAACTGAATTAGAAAAACATGACTCCAGAAACAGCGCCACCATTGTCCTTAGACTGTGTGTGGTATTACAACTTGGCTGTAATCACATCAGTGGAAATAAACTGCAATACCACATAAACCTGAGGTCAAGAGTGGCGCTGTTTCTGGAAGAAAGGAGGTAGAGCTGGGAAGTATGAGCAAAAACGTGCATCACGATATTTTTGTAAGGGATGGCGGTTCCACGGTATTTAACGGTATTCCCCCCTCCCATGTGTCTCCTGGGCGCCGCTTCTCTTCCAACACCAACATTATGGAAGTTGGTGTTCTTTAGCAGCTGGAGGGCCACAGGTTGGGGGAGACTGCACTAAAGGAAATCTGTCATTATTGTCACCGGCACTAACTTGAAGGTACAGACAGGTAGTGCAGGTGACACCGATGATAATGATACTTATCAGTCCCTGTTCCGTGCTCCGGTTCTCCCTTTATCATCCTCCGTATCTTCAGTTCCAAGGCCGACCTGGATAATGGGCGGAGCTTCCTGATGTCACCGCGCCTGCTTCTCTGCTGGGTCCCACTGCTATCAAACTGCATCGGTGACATCAGGAAGCTCCGCCCATTCTCCAGGTTGGCCCCAGAACGGAATATACGGAGGAAGATAGCGGGAGAACCGGAGCACTGAACGTGATCAGGTAAGTATGGTTGTTATCAGTGTCACCTGCCGTACCTGTCTATACTGACAGTAGTTTGTGCAGATTTCCTTTAAAGCAATAAAAAAACAAACTTTGTTGTAGCATTGTAGGATATGTTAGTGCTGATGACTAATATCTTTGCAGACAGGGTCCAAAATGGGAAAGAAAAGCAGAGTGAAAACCCAGAAGTCGGGGAGCGGGGCCACAGCGGCTGTATCCCCAAAAGAAATGATGAACCTGATCAGTGAGCTACTGCAAAGTAAGTAAAAAAATGGTGCATATCTAGTAAAATACAGGATATAACTCAGGATCAGTACAGGATAAGTAATGTAATGTATGTACACAGTGACCTCACCAGCAGAATAGTGAGTACAGCTCTGGAGTATAATACAGGATATAACTCGGGATCAGTACAGGATAAGTAATGTAATGTATGTACACAGTGACCTCACCAGCAGAATAGTGAGTACAGCTCTGGAGTATAATACAGGATATAACTCAGGATCAGTACAGGATAAGTAATGTAATGTATGTACACAGTGACCTCACCAGCAGAATAGTGAGTACAGCTCTGGAGTATAATACAGGATATAACTCAGGATCAGTACAGGATAAGTAATGTAATGTATGTACACAGTGATCTCACCAGCAGAATAGTGAGTACAGCTCTGGAGTATAATACAGGATATAACTCAGGATCAGTACAGGATAAGTAATGTAATGTATGTACACAGTGACCTCACCAGCAGAATAGTGAGTACAGCTCTGGAGTATAATACAGGATATAACTCAGGATCAATACAGGATAAGTAATGTAATGTATGTACACAGTGACCTCACCAGCAGAATAGTGAGTACAGCTCTGGAGTATAATACAGGATATAACTCAGGATCAGTACAGGATAAGTAATTATGTACACAGTGACCTCACCAGCAGAATAGTGAGTACAGCTCTGGAGTATAATACAGGATATAACTCAGGATCAGTACAGGATAAGTAATGTAATGTATGTACACAGTGACCTCACCAGCAGAATAGTGAGTACAGCTCTGGAGTATAATACAGGATATAACTCGGGATCAGTACAGGATAAGTAATGTAATGTATGTACACAGTGACCTCACCAGCAGAATAGTGAGTACAGCTCTGGAGTATAATACAGGATATAACTCAGGATCAGTACAGGATAAGTAATGTAATGTATGTACACAGTGACCTCACCAGCAGAATAGTGAGTACAGCTCTGGAGTATAATACAGGATATAACTCAGGATCAGTACAGGATAAGTAATGTAATGTATGTACACAGTGATCTCACCAGCAGAATAGTGAGTACAGCTCTGGAGTATAATACAGGATATAACTCAGGATCAGTACAGGATAAGTAATGTAATGTATGTACACAGTGACTTCACCAGCAGAATAGTGAGTACAGCTCTGGAGTATAATACAGGATATAACTCAGGATCAATACAGGATAAGTAATGTAATGTATGTACACAGTGACCTCACCAGCAGAATAGTGAGTACAGCTCTGGAGTATAATACAGGATATAACTCAGGATCAGTACAGGATAAGTAATTATGTACACAGTGACCTCACCAGCAGAATAGTGAGTACAGCTCTGGAGTATAATACAGGATATAACTCAGGATCAGTACAGGATAAGTAATGTAATGTATGTACACAGTGACCTCACCAGCAGAATAGTGAGTACAGCTCTGGAGTATAATACAGGATATAACTCAGGATCAGTACAGGATAAGTAATGTAATGTATGTACACAGTGACCTCACCAGCAGAATAGTGAGTACAGCTCTGGAGTATAATACAGGATATAACTCAGGATCAGTACAGGATAAGTAATGTAATGTATGTACACAGTGATCTCACCAGCAGAATAGTGAGTACAGCTCTGGAGTATAATACAGGATATAACTCAGGATCAGTACAGGATAAGTAATGTAATGTATGTACACAGTGACCTCACCAGCAGAATAGTGAGTACAGCTCTGGAGTATAATACAGGATATAACTCAGGATCAGTACAGGATAAGTAATGTAATGTATGTACACAGTGACCTCACCAGCAGAATAGTGAGTACAGCTCTGGAGTATAATACAGGATATAACTCAGGATCAGTACAGGATAAGTAATGTAATGTATGTACACAGTGACCTCACCAGCAGAATAGTGAGTACAGCTCTGGAGTATAATACAGGATATAACTCAGGATCAGTACAGGATAAGTAATGTAATGTATGTACACAGTGACCCCACCAGCAGAATAGTGAGTACAGCTCTGGAGTATAATACAGGATATAACTCAGGATCAGTACAGGATAAGTAATGTACGTACACAGTGACCACAGTGTTGTAATTGCGCTTGCTGATCCTCTGTATTTCACAGAGTGCAGTAATCCCAGCTCAGCACCAGGAAGAGAGTGGGAAGAATATGTGCAGATTCGTGGACTTGTTGAAAGGATTCGCAAGAAGCAAAAAGGTGAGCAGAAGCTTTATGGCCGGGGCAGGACTGTGTTCTTAAACTATAAACTTTATATAAACTGTTCATTAAAGAAACACCCACCTAAAGTCTTCTACTGACAGGTTATATCCGGGGGATTTGTGAGCTCTGTTGTCAGTCTTGGGAACTGTGAAATGTATTTATTATGTGGCAGGAGAATATTTCAGGTGGAGACCCTTTACTGTGGTAACAGCCCCTGTCTGTACGCCCCATTGCCATGCCTACAAGCCCGCAACAATGTGGTACAGGGCCAGATCCATCTGATTGGATAGCAAACATTGGGTTTAGTATCATTCAGAGTGTACCTGTCATAACACAGAAAAAAAATCCTTCTATATGTTACTCACTAGGTCATGCAGATTTTTTACATGTATTTTATGTGTCTATCTTATGTATTTAGCTCTAAATACAAGAGATGAGCGAACTTACAATAAATTCGATTTGTCACGAACTTCTCGGCTCGGCAGTTGATGACTTTTCCTGCATAAATTAGTTCAGCTTTCAGGTGTTACCTATAGTAATAGCAGTGACACTTATCATCCCTTTCCCATAGTAATAACAGTGACACCTATCATCCCCTCCCAGTAGTGCCAGCTATGACTCCAGCTGTTCCCTACTACATGTGACGTACCCTTTGCTTATAGGAAATGGCTTACATTAAGGTATTACCGTTTGGTGTATTCAGGTCCCTGCTTCAGTCTCCACTGGTAGGGACCCCAGCACTGCTGTCACAAGCTGGAAGCACCCACTTACCCAGTGCATAGAGTGTAGGGCGGAAATCCACATCATGACGGATGATTTGGCAGTGACCCCGGAAACTTGGCAACCTGGTTTTGTCCCGGCCTTTCCTTATAGATCACATGAATGTCATAGAGAGGCGTCTCCCACCCGAAGAACCTGAAAAATATGAAGGGCTCACTACCTGTCATCCCCAGGAAAGTTCTATCTAATGCAGTGTTTCCCAACCAGTGTGCCTCCAGCTGTTGCAAAAGTACAATTCCCAGCATGCTGTGACAGCAGTGCTGGGGTCCCTACCAGTGGAGACTGAAGCAGGGACCTGCATACACCACACGGTAATACCTTAATGTAAGCCATTTCCTATAAGCAAAGGGTGCGACACATGTAGTAGGGAACAGCTGGAGTCATAGCTGGCACTACTGGGAGGGGATGATAGGTGTCACTGTTATTACTATGGGAAAGGGATGATAAGTGTCACTGCTATTACTATATGGAAGGGATGATACGTGTCACTTTTATTACTATGGGGAAGGGATGATAGGTGTCACTGCTATTATTAAGAAAAAATGGATGACAGGAGTCACTGTTATTACTATGAGAAATGGATAAGTGTCACTGCTATAACTAAGGGGAAGGGATGATAGTGTGTGTTTTTTTTTTTTTTTACAAAAAACTTAGAACTTCCCCGGGGATTAAGTTTTATCTAATGCAGTGTTTCCAAACCAGTGTGCCTCCAGCTGTTGCAAAAGTACAATTCCCAGCATGCTGGGAATTGTACTTTTGCAACAGCTGGAGGCACACTGGTTGGGAAACATTGCTCTAATGTATGTCCATATACATATAGAGGGGAATTTATCAAACAATTAAGACTGCTTTTTTTTTTCTTCTAAATTTGTCACAGGAAAAGTCGCAGGTTGGTCCCGTGCGACTTTTCCTGCGACATTTCAATTACACTGTTCAATTTTTATGACCACAAAGAGATCTTATTTAGATCACTTTGTGCAGTGGTCCCTAATTTATCATGTGCGACTTCAAACCTGCCCTATATCCCTCCATGAGACAATTGTACTACGGTCCGTGCGACTTAATACAGTTGTCCCATGGACAGCGTTCAGAGCAGTTCATCGGGCATTCATCAACGTCTGTGCGCCATTTGATAAATTTGGCGCACCAATGCCACTTTCCCAACAACTTTTTTTTTAATCTAAAGTGAGCAAAACCAAGTTCACTTCTGATAAATGCCCCTCATGGTGATGTCCGTTCTGGGAGAGGGTGACTTATCCCACTTGGGATACATTGCAGACGGCGGAAGACAAAACACAGTGTGAACCCAGCCTAATATTTCCACAGCTTCCATATGCAAATGTCTTATGTCCGTTCATCTCCCATATTTACTCTCACAGCAGGCTTGTCTGTAGTCTTTGATGGCAAAAGAGAAGACTATTTTCCTGAGCTGATGCAGTGGGCACTGGAGAACGGGGCATCTACTGAGGGCTTTGAGCTGGCCGAATTCCCCAATGAAGGTTTTGGATTAAAAGCAACGCGGGAAATAAAGGTAAGGCTTTCTTTATTCGGCAGGGTTCACACCACGTTTTTGCAATACAGTTCCCATATCAGGTTTTTTTTTAAATAAAAAATGGATTCCTCAAAACCGGACCTAACTGTATCAAAATGTGTGTACAAATTTTAATCCTTGTACGGTTTAAAAAATGATGTCCGGTTGCATGCGTTAAAAAAAAAAAAAGTATACGTTTTTAACTTTTCACTCCATTATAAATAAAGTTTCACTTGTTCGATTGAAATTCCAAGTAATGAAAACCGCAAAGTTAAAAAAAAGTATGGTGAAAACCGGATGGAACCGTATGCACATACGGTTCTGTACGGTTCACATTGACTCCCATGTTAAAAAAAAATATACGGTTCCGTACAGTTTTCAAATTGAAAATGTATACGGGAACCTTTTTTACAAAATACGTCATGTGAACCCAGCCTTAATTTGCCCAGACACCCCCATTCTATATAACATGGCGATTATTGAGGTAACAGACAGGGGTAGTGGGTATGGACGGACCCCCCTGAGATCAGCAGAGACAGGCATTGTGCGTGTTATAGGGGTGGCCCAGCGAAAAGCAACTTATCCCCTACACACAGGATAGGGGTAAGTGTCCGATCACATGAGGTCTGACCTATCGGAACACCTGTCATCTCCTGAACGGCCTTGAGAGGAGACATCACACTCTATTGCTTGTTATGGGAGTGCCGGAGATGCCGGTGTTCAGCTCTCGGGTCTCTTCGGCGCTTCCATAGAGAATAAATGTAGCGCGTCACGTCTGTAGTATGTGCTCCTTTCATAAATCCGGGGCCCGTTTAGGAGATCCAGGGGGGGTTTCCAGAGCTCAATCAGACACTTATCCCCTATCCTGTGGATAGGGGTTAACTTGTTTTTTTGCCAGGCCACCCCTTTAAGCTGGTCATTCACATAACAAAGCTGAAATGCTTTCACTAGAATGCTATCTTTTCTGATCCCACCATACGTATGCATTCTCCCATTGGCTGAGCAAGCATATTTTGTGAATGGAGGTGGGCATTAGCTGCTTCTATTGTGCTCTAGTGACGGCCTATGTCCCCGAGACGAGAAGGATCGGATATGTTGAGTTTCATTATATATGATTCTTCTCTCCTGATATTTGTAATTTGGGGCGAAGGCAGGAAACCCCATGCACATTACATGGTTGTCCGTTTCTTGTACAGATAAGCCGCATGTAGCCAGTCTGCGGGGGAAAACACCCACAAGTGGGCATGAATCAGACGGCACTTTAAGGGTGTGCAGCAGAAAATCCTGCGCATCAAATCTGCACAGGATATGGTACATGTGAACGTACCCTAACCCTAAAGAATTATTATCATCTATAAAACTTTGTTAGGTGGTTGGAGCAGTGTTTCCCAATCAGCGTGCCTCCAGCTGTTGCAGAACTACAACACTTAAAGGACATCTGTAGTGCAATATAACTTATCCCCTATCCGAAGGATGGAACGCCCCCTTTCCAACATACTGCCACGGCCCTGTCCAGGATTTGGCGGGGGACCCCAGCACCCAATCCCCCCCACGATCTATAACTTATCCCCTATCTGAAGTTATATTGCACTACAGATGTCCTTCATATGCCCGGACAGCCAAATTCTTCAGAATAAAGCTAGCTGTGCACTTCAAAGTTGTATGATTGACAGCTGTCTCTCCCAGCACCTTACACACATGCATGCTGGACATGACTGAGCATGCATGTGTTCTGACTGGAGACCGTAAGCCACTACCAGATACCTCTGGGGGCATCTTATCTTCACTGAGAATAAAATAATCCAACAGGTTTAACCCCTTAAGGACTCAGCCCATTTTGGCCTTAAGGACTCAGACAATTAAATTTTTACGTTTTCATTTTTTCCTCCTCGCCTTCTAAAAATCATAACTCTTTTATATTTTCATCCACAGACTAGTATGAGGGCTTGTTTTTTGCGCGACCAGTTGTCCTTTGTAATGACATCACTCATTATATCATAAAATGTATGGCGCAACCAAAAAACACTATTTTTGTGGGGAAATTAAAAAGAAAAACGCAATTTTGCTAATTTTGGAAGGTTTCGTTTTCAGGCCGTACAATTTATGGTAAAAATTACGTGTGTTCTTTATTCTGAGGGTCAATACGATTAAAAAGATACCCATTATTATATACTTTTATATTATTGTTGTGCTTAAAAAAAATCACAAACTTTTTAACCAAATTAGTACGTTTATAATCCCTTTATTTTGATGACCTATAACTTTTTTTTATTTTTCCGTATAAGTGGCGGTATGAGGGCTCATTTTTTGCGCCATGATCTGTACTTTTTTTTTTGATACCACATTTGCATATAAAAAACTTTTAATAAATTTTTTATAATTTATTTTAAATAAAATGTATTTAAAAAGTAGCAATTTTGGACTTTTTTTTTTTTTTTTTTACGCCGTTCACCGTAAGGGATCATTAATATTTTATTTTAATAGTTCGGACATTTACGCACGCGGCGATACCAAATATGTCTATTAAATTTATTTTTTACGCTTTTTGGGGGTAAAATAGGAAAAAACGGACGTTTTACTTTTTTATTGGGGGAGGGGATTTTTCCCTTTTTTTTAACTTTTACATTTTTTTACATTTTTTTTTTTTTTTACACTTGAATAGTCCCCATAGGGGACTATTCATAGCAATACCATGATTGCTAATACTGATCTGTTCTATGTATAGGACATAGAACAGATCAGTGTTATCGGTCATCTTCTGTTCTGGTCTGCTCGATCTCAGACCAGAGCAGGAGATGCCGGGAGCCGGAAGGAGGAAGGTGAGGGGACCTCCGTGCGGCGTTATGAATGATCGGATCCCCGTAGCAGCGCTGCGGGCGATCCGATCATTCATTGAAATCGCGTACTGCCGCAGATGCCGAGATCTGTATTGATCCTGGCATCTGAGGGGTTAATTGCCGGCAGGTCCCTGGCTGCGATCAGCAGCCGGGATCAGCCGCGCATGACACAGGCATCGCTCCGATGCCCGCGGTTATGCACAGGACATAAATGTACGTCCTGGTGCGTTAGGTACCACCGCACCAGGACGTACATTTACGTCCTGCGTCCTTAAGGGGTTAAATCTATCAGCAATACCGCTGTGGTATAATGCTATAAAGACATCATTTTGACTTATGGCTGTATAACAGAAGAATTACATTCTGGTAAATTCATGTCTTCCATGCTTTCCTTCTACTTTTGATGCAAAGTGTCTGCTCTGTTGTCTTCAGTCCAATGTCCTGTCTGGTGTACATCTTTTTCCTGCATACACTCTTGCCAGGAATTCATCCAACTCTCATCTCTCGCCCACTGCACTTTCTTGACTGTAACACACAGTGTGAGGGACATAGAGTTGACTGAATTCCTGGCTAGAGTGTGCACAGGAACACAATAGAGCTTACAGTTTGCATAAAAGATCACAGGGAGGTATTAAAATTATTTTATGTACCAATATATGTTCATTAATTAGATCAGTGTGCCTCCAGCTGTTGCAAAACCGAAGGCTGTCCAGGCATGCTGGGAGTTGTAGTTCTACAACAGCTGGAGACACACTGGTTGGGAAACACTGGGTTGGGGTTTGTGCAGTCCCCTACCAATTGCAAAAGCAAGCTGGGTGAAGAATGCGGCTGAATGTGTCCATCTATATTAAGTCTATGGAGCAAGTCATGACTGGGAGGGCTGCGAACAGGGGAGTGAAGAGCTCAGCCGTATGCTTCTTCCGCCTTGTTCTAGTGATCGGTGGGGGTCTGAAAGCCAGGATCCTGAGCGAACAAACTTGTGACATCATATGTTTTTTTTAATGTTAATAACTTTGATATGGCAGCCACGGAAATTATACTTTATTTTATTGTGTCAGCTGACCTCCAGGTGTAACAGTAGTTGGAGCTCCTCCCTCCCCCTCCCCCATAATCACCTCATTGTGTGTTGACTTAAAAAAAAAATGACAATTACATAAAAAATAAAAAAATTGTCCAAACTAAAAAAAATTATTCCAAATTTTCAAAATGATTACCATCTCTTCCGTCTTACTGTATCACATTATTCTCACCGTCTTCCACATCGCTTGTGCGTTTTGCGGCTTGTCCGGACACGTTGTTTTTGTTATTGGAATGTTCGCTGCCTTCCCGCTGTGCGCACAGATCACTTTCATTCCATTTCTAGGCAGCGCTAAAAAAAAATAAAAAAATACAGATTGCGTTCCGTCCCCAGTAAATGGGAGTCAGCAGGTATCGTGTGTATATTAATGGCCGGCGGGATAATAGAGCGCCAGGCTCCGGCATGTGTATTATTATCTCCAAACTCAATCACAGGATAGATTTGTCCCCCTCTTCCCTTTTATTAATACGGTAGAACTCAGAAGATGAGTTGCACAGAATTCTAGACTCCAATATTTAAAAAAAAGAAAATAAATTAAAATTATATATATATATATATATATATATATATATATATATATATATATATATTTAAATTAAAAATAAATATAAATATTTATTTATTTGTGAGTTATACTTTCCATTATCATGTATTTCCTGCAGATGATAGTGCTGATGATAAGTTTAAAGCAGTGTTTCTCAACCAGTGTGCCTCCAGCTGTTGCAAAACTACAACTCCCAGCATGCCCAGACAGCCAAAGTCTGTGGATATTATATAAAGACAATATTTAGTTTTATGGCTGTATAACAGAAGAATTACATACTGGTAAATGTATGTTTTTCATGCTTCCCTTCGGCTTTTAATGCAAACTGTCTGCTCTGTTATCTTCAGCCCAATGTCCTGTCTGGTGTACAGTCTATAACAGACTTTCGGTTCCTGTGTACGCTCTTGCCAGGAATTCAGCCAACTCTTATCTCCCTCTCACTACACTTATATACTATAACCCTCTCCCACATAGTGGGAAGGAAATGGAGTTGGCTGAATTCCTGGCTAGAGTGTGCACAATAGACTGAAGACAGACCTACTGTTCCTGTGTATGCTGTTGCCAGGAATTCGGTTAACTCTTATCTCCCTCCCAATACACATTCTTGACTACAACCCCTCCCACAAAATGAGAGGGGCATATTGTTGGCTAAGTTCCTGGCTAGAGTGTGCAAAAGAAAAGCATGAAAGATCACAGGGAAGTAGTAAAATAAGTTTATGTACCAATATATGTTCATTTATTAGAAGAGTCTTTTCCAACCAGTGTGCCTCCAGCTGTTGCAAAACTACAACTCCCAGCATGCCCAGACAGCCTACGGCTGTCTGGGCATGCTGGGAGTTGTAGTTTTGCAACAGCTGGAGGCACCCTGAATGGCAAACACTGTATTAGACAGTTGAAAATGGGTTTTATCATTGGAATACCTCTTTAAGACTATTTCTCTCCCGCAGGCTGAAGAGCTATTTCTTTGGATACCAAGGAAGTTACTGATGACTGTGGAATCCGCAAAAACCTCAGTTCTGGGTAAGATTGTCAGAATCCCTCCACACTGCCCCCACCTAATTATGACCTGTCACAGGATGGCACGTGCAGATGCAGCAGAACCAAGATTGCCTGCAGTCAAAACCAGTGCATCAAACGTATGTCACTTTAATGACAAATTAATCTCTGCTCCATCTTTAGCATTCGTACAACACTAGAGTCGTACAGGTGCCTTTGGGTAATCTGCCCCAAAAGTACACGTAGTCTATATACAGATAGAGCAGGGCTGTGTCATTCGTCCTCCTTATGATATTTGGCTATCTGTGTTTTTTCCCATACCCTATTATCTTAACAAGCAAAGGAAAGTGAGGTAAGGCACAGTGGAGGACTTATAGTCCATAGTGGGTGTACAGGCTCCAGGGGTCCGACTCAAGATCCCAGATAATTGAAGAAAACACGGAAGAAGCGGCACTCCAGGGATTGTAATCCAAAAAATTTATTTATTCACCCATCAGTGATGGGTGAATAAATCAATTTTTTGGATTACAATCCCTGGAGTGCCGCTTCTTCCGTGTTTTCTTCTATTATCTTAACATATTTTTATGACCGTGCACTCAAAAATGTAACTAATTTAGCACTGCTACATCTGTATAGTAATTTAATATGTAGTATGGGTATTGCAATACAGTAGAATCTCCCAATAGCGGACTCTCATGAGGAATAAAAAAAAGTGTCCTCTATGGAGAGATGTCCCCTATTGGGGGGGAAAAAGGCACAAAAATCTTTCTAAATGACGTAACACTGTACTGGAGAAGAAATGGAAGTCCAGCGCAGTATATTCAGCGCAGTTCATGCGTTTTTTTTTATAACATGCATGCAGTACACAAGAAAAGCAGGATGGTGACGCGTTTCGGCCGGTGGCACAAGGCCTTACTCATACATCTTGCCACCGACCGAAACGCGTCACCATCCTGCTTTTCTTGTGTACTGCGTGCATGTTATAAATAAACCACACAAACTGCTTTGAATATACCGCGCTGGACTTCCATTTCTTCAACAATTATTGTGGTGAGGTCTGCACCTGCCCGTGCTGCGGTTGGTCTATCCTGGGTGAGCTGACCTACTCTCTTCTCTTCCCTTTTAAATTTGACTCTATTTAGGTCATAGTCTTGATTTACTGTCCCAATGCTGCTGTTAAAATATCTCACTGACAAACCCCCCGACGTTTTGCCGGCCATAACCAGCTTTATTAAGGGTTGAGGTGCTAACACTTGATAAAGCCGGTTACGGCTGGCGAAACGTCGGGGGGGGGGGGTGTCAGTGTGATATTTTAACAGCAACATTGGGACAGTAAATCAAGACTATGACCTAAATAGAGTCAAATTTAAAAGGAATTATTCCTTAAAAGCAGAAGTGGCCTGTGGATAAGAGGAGTCATATATCTTAATCTGAATGGGAATATACTATATTAACCCTAATCTGACCCAATGACTGTGGTTTTAACCCACATTCATTTTTGATTTCTCACAATACCACAATTTAACCAAAAAACAATAAAAGTTAAATTTTAAGTTAGGGTTCCCGAGTTTGGGAAATTAATCCCAGGAGGGCGCAAGCCTGAGTGGGAATTTGAGAAGTACTATATATATCCCGGGGAGACTCCTTATGGGGAACTTGGATTTACAGGGGAATAAAGCGGCACAGGGGAGATCAGGGAAGGAGGGGGGTGAATGATGTGGCGGCGGACGTACAGAAGCAGGAGACCGCTCTTTAAACATGTCTCCTGCTTCTGTGCTGGGGCTGCTGCAGGGGGGTGCACTGGGGGCCTGGGCCCCTTACTGGGGTATTGGCTGTACCCCCTGACGAAGGCCCTGTGTACAAGGTAGGGCCGGCACATAAGCCTGGTTGTCCCCTATTGGAAGTGTCCACGTCCGCTATTGGGAATGTCTCCTATTTGGAGGGTGCAAATACGTTAAGTCTTATGGGAATTAAAAACTGTCCGCTATTGGGAGGTGTTCACTAAGGGAGATTTTACTGTCCCATTAAAGTGATTTTGTGTGGGCCATAGACAGCTATCACCCCTGACTCCTTATAGGGGGCTGTCCTGTTAAGACACCCCCCTTTTTAAAGAGCTTATCCAGAAATAAAATACATAGCTAATTTTTGTTTTAAAAAAACAGCACCACCCCTGTCCTCAGGTTGTATGTGGTATTACAACTTTGCTCAATTCACTCAGTGGAACTGCGCTGCCATACCACACACAACCTGAGGACAGGCGTTGGTGCTATTTTTTGAAGAAATCAGATCTGTTTTTATCTAATCCTGGAAAACCCTTATCAGATAATTCAATATAAAGTTACATTTATGGAGCCCTTTGTTCAGAATCTGTATTTCTGGGGGAGGGGGTCGGTCCCAACCAGGGAACAGTTTGTGTTCTGCTTATTGTCGAGGGGTTATTGTCCAAAGCGGAGAACCTTTTCATATGTGCTATTTTGAAGGGGTATTCCCAGCTTTGCTATTTATGGCATATTCCCAGGACATTTGCACATCTATGAGGTAGGTCACTCATCTTTTAGATGTTTAGGACAGTGTTTCCCAAACTGTGTGCCTTCAGCTGTTGCAAAACTACAACTCCCAGAATGCCCAGACAGCCTTTGGCTGTTCGGGCATTCTGGGAGTTGTAGTTTTGCAACAGCTGGAGGCACCCTGGTTGTAAATCACTGCTCCTAGCCCCTATACACCAATTAACCCCTTAAGGATTTAGGACGTACCTGTACGTCCTGAGCCCGCTCCCGG